>NC_034009.1:46609901-46883811 GCF_000346465.2 Prunus persica | reverse complement strand
GCTCGATGTCTCAATCCCGTATGGACTCTGCACGTCGACGGCTCAGCAAACCAATAAGGATGCGGAGCCGGCTTAGTACTGACAACACCGGAGGGACTCAAGATCGAGTACGCCCTCCGATTCAACTTCCGAACCTCCAACAATGAGGCAGAGTATGAGGCCTTCTTGGCCGGCCTTCGGTTAGCTAAGAGCATGAACGCAAAACAGATCAAGATACACAGTGACTCCCAACTCATTGTGAACCAGGTAACGGCGGACTTCGCCGCCAGAGACGCCTCCATGAACGCCTACCTTTCGTCCACCCACCAGTTGCTCCAGAGCTTCCGAGCCTATGAGATCAAGCAGATCCCCAGGAGCGAAAACAGTCATGCCGATGCTTTGGCGCGACTAGCCTCAGCAATCAATGACAAAATCGGAAGAAAGGTGCCGGTGGAAATTCTTGCCCAACCAAGCACGGCAGCCTCCGAAATATGTACCGTACGGTACGAGGATACGTGGATGTCCCCTATCTACTCATACCTAACCAACGGCACCCTTCCAGAGGACAAGGCCCAGGCCCGAAAGCTTAGATACCGATCGGCAATGTACACCGCCATCAACGACGTCCTTTACAAACGTGACTACACGACTCCGTATCTCAAGTGCCTTACGGCAGAACAGGGGAGCTACGTTCTCCGGGAAATCCACAATGGTGTTTGCGGCGACCACTCTGGGTCCCGGTCACTCGCACACAAGGCCTTTCGGCAGGGATACTTCTAGCCGACCATGCACCAGGACGCCAGTTCACTTGTGAAGAAATGCGATAAATGTCAGCATTTCGGCAACATACAGCATATCCTCGCCGAACCCTTGACACCGATCGTGAGTCCTTGGCCTTTCGCACAGTGGGGGCTAGACCTGATCGGTCCGATGCCACAAGGTAAAGGCCAGGTGAAATACGCTGTGGTTGCCGTTGACTACTTCACCAAATGGGTGGAGGCCGAACCTCTTGCAACCATAACGGCAGCAAGAGTAGAAGACTTCGTCTGGACTCACATTTGTTGCCGTTTCGGTATCCCGTACGCAATCATCACCGACAACGGCAGGCAGTTCGATTCGGAACTCTTCAGGCACTTTTGCACCCGCCTGAAGATCAACTTGTTTTTCGCATCACCGGCCCATCCCCAGTCGAACGGTCAGGTAGAAGCGATAAACAAAATCATCAAGAAACTGCTAAAACGGCAGCTGGACAAAGCCAAAAGAGCCTGGCCAGAAAAGCTTTCCGAAGCGCTCTGGGCCATTCGGACCTCTTACCGAACGTCCACGGGAGAGACCCCTTTTTCTTTGGCTTTCGGTTCGGAAGCCGTTGTGCCGGTAGAAATTGGCGAACCTTCCTACCGAACGGAAACCTTCGCACCAAAGCCAAATGAAGAAGCACTTTCTCTAAGCCTCGACCTCCTGGAAGAGCACCGAGCACATGCCAACCTTCGGAACGAAGCCTACAAGCAACGTGTCTCTCGGTATTACGACTCCAGAATCAGACACCGTTCATTCCGAGTCGGTGATTGGGTCATGAGGAAGGTGTCCCTAGCAACTAAGGATGCCACGGAAGGAACCCTCGGACCTTCCTGGGAAGGACCTAACGAGATCATCGGTATCCTCCGATCGGGAACCTACCGCCTAAGAGACTCCAACGGCAAGACCCTCAGTCATCCTTGGAACGTGGAACATCTCAAGTACTATTTCAAGTAACCTAGCCTACGGCAGGACTAAGTTGTAACCTAGCCTACGGTAGGACAAAATTGTAAATGCCTTTCGGCAGAGATATATAGAAAGCCTTCGGCACTATTACTTCAGAAATTCTTGTTACGATCTCTACTAGCCTACGGCTGCCAATATAGGGAAGTTAGCGGTTTACGGCAACTTTATTAGCCTACGGCGATAAAATATTTTTGAAATTATTACCCTACAGATTCCATCGGCAACATAAAAATGGACTCAGATCAAACACGGAAGTATAGAAAGATGTGCATTCAAATTAGAGATGCCCTCGGCATCAAGGAGTTCGGTACAAATACAAAATAACAATAATAATAAGACAGGCTAATACTATTACAGAGGCCCTCAGGCTTCGTCAACAGCAGCAGCATCGGCAGACCCGGAGCCTTCGGCGGCGTCCTCCCCCTCGTAGTCTTCAATCATCTCCTCAGTTATTCCCTCGGGAAGGGGAAGGGGATCGGCAGCGAAGTTGAGGTTCAGCTTCTGACCAGGGTTGTACCGCTTGAATCGGTACAACATACCCGCCATCTCGGAGCCAACTTCCCTGTCCAGGAGGACAGTGAACTCCTCGGAAGAACGGTATCCCTGGATTGCCGTTTGAACGGCAGCCTCAACCTCCGCAGCCTTGGTCCGCTCGGATTCCTGCAGGGCGTCCTGAACCGCCTCCGAGACGGCCTCGGCATCATGCGCTGCCATCCGCGCTGCCTCCAGAGCCGCCCGCGCTGCCTCCAGATCGGCCCGCATCTCGCCCACCATCGCCTCCGAAGCGAAAGCCCGCCGTTCGGCAGCCTCTTTCTCCTTTAGCAGCTGGGCGTGGTCCTGGATAGCCTTGCCAGCCTCGGCAACCTTGGCCCTGCCGTCGTCATAGGCCTTTTTTGCCCGTTCGGCAGCTAGGATGGCCCGCTGGACACACAGCCACATCTCCATGGACGCCTGCACACGAGGAAGATAGTTTGAAGCCCCACTTGGCACCAAAAAATATAATGAAAGGACAACACCGGGAGATAAATTCTTACCGCTGCCTGCAGTCGGAAGGCGCGTCCAGCCTGCTCCCGAAGAACCTTCTTCGGCAACTCGTCAACCTCCGGCAGCTCCATCTGAGAACCGAGGATCATGTGATTGACGAATTGCACCGTCTTCGAGGGGCAGGCGAGAGTGACGGCCTCGGTAGGCCCATCCTCGTCTTCCGCCGCAAAGACGGCCCTGGAAGCGTCTGACGGACGGCTTTGCTTGGACGCCGGAGAAGCTTCCAAGTTCACCGTTATCGGCCGCTTCCCGGCAGCCCTTGAGGCGACGGCTTCGGCGTCGGCCTGCCTCGGCGCATGGGGATCGACAGCCGGCCTTGCGACAGGCTCAGCGCCCAACTGCCGCATACGCTCAGCGAGGGTCACCTCCTCGGGGTCCGTCGACGACCGAACGGCAGGGGCCTCGAGCTGCTTCTTTTTCTTCTTGCCCTCGAGGCCCATCATAAGGCGCCTCCTGGAAGATTCGTTCATCTTCTTGGCCTCGGCAGCCATCCTTGCGTCCGTCACTGGCCAAAAACAATCAGTCAGTCGGCATGCACACAAAAAAAAGAAGAGGAAGAAAAGCGCAACAAGTATACTTACTCTCGGCAGGGTCGACGAGCCCGGCTTTGATGAGATTATTGGTGAAAAGGAAGCGCGGGTACACTCGCTCAGCAGCAGGGACCTTCAGCCTCACCCTGTCGATCTGCCGAATCTCGTCTTGTGTAGGAGTCGGCTGCTTGAGTTTGCCTGTCCGAATAAAGAATCAGTGAGCAAATATAAAAAGAAAACAGAAAGGCAACTAGGGACCTACCGATCGGCAACTAGGGACCTACCGGCGGTTTGGAAAGTCGTTGGTACTGGGGACTGCGGGCGTACTCCCGATGGCGATTCCCATTGGCCAGAGAGTAGCACCCGCCGATTCCTCCACGACTTCTGGGAAGTCGGCACCGAGCTGACGAAGTGACCTCGCTCGGAAGCCTTCAGGCAGTTCGCCTGAACCCAGCCACCATGATCGGCACTCTTCGACTTGGTGACGCTGTAGAGGTAGGAGAATTGCTCGTAGGAAGGCTCCCCCTCCCCGGCAATCCCAAAAGCCGTTATCACCCCCATCAGGGCCACCCAGAAGTTGGGGTTATATTGGCCCGGGGCATACCCAATCTGGGCAAGTAACTTCAGAACGGCAGGCTGCAACGGCAACCTGACCCCCTGCACCAGCATATCGGTGAAGAAGACGACTTCGCCATCTCCAGGGTCGCTGAGGGACTCGACCGGACTCGGAACCCTCATCTTCACCGAGTCAGGAATGAGGTATTCGGCCCTAATCTTTTGAAGCTCCCGTTCGGTAAGCTTGTTCAGCTCCAAATAATCAACCCCGAACAGGGTCTTCTGCGGTATGCCCACCGGTATCCTATACCGCTCTCGGTGGACGATCGTAACCCTCGGCCGAGAGGGACCGGCAACAAACTCATCATTGCCGGAGGTGGAAGCCTCTGGCTGGTGCTCGGACGGCACGACACGGGTACCGTCCCTGTACACCGCGACCAGGGGTAGCGGGTGCCCCGTCATGAGCCCCTTACCGATGCCGTGGGGGGGAATGGAGTCCGCCTCCTCATCGAATAGCTCGGCATCGGAGTCTTCCTCGCCCTCGGCGCCGAGGCTCACGGCCTCGCTGGACGTATCCCAGCCGGAGGATAGCTCCCCGTCGAAAGCGTTGGGCTCATCGCCGAACGGTGACTCGCTATCGGACATCTACAAAACAAAGAAAAAGGGAAAACTAAGGTTCGTGCTGCGCTATCCTACAGATACCTACTTCTCTACCTATGGCCACTAGACTACCGAAGGAAGATCCTACTTAACGATCGGCTAGCCTATGCCACGGACAGAAGTATAATAAAACTCAGGGGGGTATCGAACGGTATCTTACCTTAAGTGCTGTGAAAGTCGCTGGATTGCCGTCTGCACACTTCGAAAATCGCCTGGATTGCCGTCTGCACACTTCGAAAATCGCCTAATTTGCCGATCGCACGCTTCGAAAATCGCCTATTCGAGAGCTCTCGCACACTCTCACAATTGCAAAGTGAATATTTCATCCGGAGCGACCTCCATTTATAGAGGGAGAACTGTAACGGCACGCCTCGGAAGACTAAACGGCTCATTAATGCACCAACAGGCGTGTTATTGCTGGCCACGCGTCACCCGGCGAATGGCGCCTCTATCTGCGCGCCAGGCACGGAAGACGAAGCGTCTCTCTGCCCTCTCACCTCTCAACATTGGCGACCCTTCAAGTCCCCGACCGATTTTCCCAGAACACTACTTTCCGAAAGGAACGACACAAGCGCCTTTCCTCCCCCCAAATGAGCATGCCGAACGGTAGGAGAACCTCCGAACTACCAAAGAGAACCAAATTCCCTTCCGAAGAACCTTCGAAAGAGAACTTGGGGGACTACTGTTTATACCTAATTAAACGGCCTATTACCGCCGGACACGTGGACAGGATCCATTCTTATCACAGGACCCCTTCGGCATGCTCCCTACCGAAGCCATCTATCTTGGCCCTTTTTACCATCAGACACGTGTCATGCTCGCAATCCATACCTGGAGTCCCACATCGGAAAAATGAGCATAACGCACACCTCCCAAGGTCTATATAAGGAGACCCATATCCCCAAAAGGAGGGGATCAGAACTAACGGTACGCTATCGTGTGATCTGTCAGTTAACCTTACTAAATCCGTACTTATTTAGGCATCGGAGAGCCTTTGGCCGGTACCGCACCGGTACCCCAAGGATTTACCGAACGCGTCCTTTTGCAGGTACTTGACCCTCTGGAGTGGACCACTTACCAAGGACAGGGACCTACCGAAGGGACATTTTGACTAAGTTGACGAATTACGTATCAAACCACTTTTTCGCATCAACAAATTCGTTCCTAACAAAACAACAAAGATATCGATGCAGGAGATCTCCTGCATCCTCGTGCATCTTTTTCCTCATTGTTTTCTAGATGTCCTGCGTTTTAGTTGCTCTGATCACATCCCTATGACTTTAGAGTGTAAACTTTATAAGCTATTAAACTTGAACACTAATCTTGTTCTGCCATTGGAATGAACACTTGAGAGAGAGTTCTTCTCTAAGATAACCAACTGCCTTAGCTTGATGAGTTGTGTATATCGGCTCTTAGAGGGAGCTCTTCTATTTATACGCATCACTCAAGGAGTCTTGCCTATCAAGAAACTCCTCGAGGTATCCTTATTGCAATAGAACAGTGAATCCCAATTCTAACAGAACTAGAAACTCCTTTAGCCTCGTAACCCAATTAAAACACTGATACAAACTCTGCTGGATGAGATTGTTTTGAGTCCTTGATTAATCTGGAGTTCTTGCAATCTGATAATGATTAGAAGACCACTTTATGTGAGTTTAAGATAGTAAACTATCTTACATAGAGGAGATCACTAAAGTTCAACAGCCGCTTGCAATTGGTAAAGGAATATCAACAACTGTCAAAATATAAGGAGTTTTATTGGTTGGTTCAAAGGGCTCGAGCTAAATGGCTACAACTAACTAGGTGAACCAAGATATATACTAATTTCTTTTTCTTTTTTTTTGACATGGCTACTACAATTAGAAAATAGAAAAATATAATCTTTAGAATAAAAAATTAATGCAAGTATCTGGGTTACTTCTCAAACTGACATGGCAAATCTTTTTATATACTCAATTTCAAAATAGTTTTCAAGCTGAAATTCGGACCTCCTTGCAACCAAAAAAGTATTTCTTAAGAATCTTGGAACCATGTGTCTCTGATTTGGATAATCAGCAGTTACTTCTCTGGAAATTGACCAAGCTATTTCTCAAATTGGGTTGAGAGGCCTAATGGACCTTGAAGTGTGAGTTTTACACTTAAAAGTATCGGTGCAATTAAGAGTGGACTACTTATATATAAAATATTTTTTTTAGCCAATAGTGGACCACCTATATTTGAATCGTAGATCATTATTATATTCTTTGATGTGGGACTTAGAC
Source organism: Prunus persica (assembly GCF_000346465.2). Classification (NCBI taxonomy): domain Eukaryota; kingdom Viridiplantae; phylum Streptophyta; class Magnoliopsida; order Rosales; family Rosaceae; genus Prunus; species Prunus persica. The sequence continues at coordinate 46,877,021 of NC_034009.1, read as the reverse complement.
ATCATAAGTTAGTATGGAGCCACTAACAATCTCATATCTTTCTAGATGGGATGTTGCTTGAAATGTCCAAGCAATGTGTTATACTTCACTTCTCTACCTTTTGTCACCAACAACATTGCATCCTCTATGTTATGTTATATTAACCTTGTGCTGTCAAGAGTGAAAACAAAAGATCTGATCACGGAAATAGTTGTTCACTGTAGCCCAATCACTGGGAAAGTCACAAAAAAAAAAATAAATAAATAAAAGAGCCTCCCTTTTTTTCTACATATCCAGCCACACATCTGGTAGACAAAGCCGGTATGGACTAATTTTAGTTCCCTAGAAGTTCGAGGACTAAAGTGGACTTGAAGGTCATTGAAAGGACTTGAAGGTCATTGATGATTGATGATCCTGCTGCTGCTAGTAAGAAGAAAGTATCACTGCAGACAAATAGCACTTCAGATAACTCATATTGCTCATACACATCAGGTTAATCAATACAGCCTTATTCATAGAGCCATGGGAGGAGTTGTTTTACTTGTCAGGTTTCTAAGCATTGGTACCATTATCATTTGTTTATGCAATGGAAATCTGGGTGTGCCTTATTGCAAAGAAATCGAGAGACGAGCCCTTTTGATGTTCAAGCAAGATCTTAATGATTCTTTAAATCTGCTTTCATCTTGGGTTGGTGAAGGAGACTGCTGCAATTGGGCTGGAGTTGTCTGCCACAACTTAACCGGTCACGTCCGCAAGCTCCGCCTTGGTAGTTACTATTTGAGCGGTAAGCTAAATCCTTCTCTGCTCAATTTAAAGAATCTCAATTACTTGGACTTAAGCAAGAATAGCTTTGACGGAAGCCAGATTCCAGACTTCTTTGGTTCTCTTACAAGTTTAAGATATCTTGATCTCTCACAAGCAGATTTTCAGGGAGTGATTCCTCATCAACTGGGAAACCTCTCTAGTCTACACCATCTCGATCTCCACGGTAACTATCTTGATGTTAATAACCTTCAATGGATTTCTGGTCTCTCTCTGTTGCAGTACTTGGACATGCATGCTGTAAATCTTAGCAAAGCATCTGGTCGGTTGCAGGAGACAAACATGCTCCCTTCTTTGGTAGAGTACTTAGATATGTCTGATTGTGGACTTTATCACATACCAGGTGGTATTGCCAACATGACTAGTCTTAGAGTTCTTAATCTTCAGAGGAACTCTATCAGTTCTACCATACCAAAATGGTTGTACAGCTTTAGCCATCTTGAATCCCTATTTCTCTCATACAATCATTTGCATGCTGATACTTCAAGTTCCATTGGAAACTTGACAGCCCTTGTCAATCTTCTTGATTTCAATCATAATCAACTTGGAGGGAAAATCCCAAATTCATTGAAAAATCTCTGTAAGTTGACTGTTTTTGATCTGTCCTGGAACCATGTTAGCGGAAGGGTATCAGAAATCTTTGAAAGTTGTTCTAGCTGTAATTCAAGTCAACTAGAGTCTCTGAGCTTATCCTATAATAATCTTTCTGGAGAGTTAACAGATATGCTAGGAAATTTTAAAAACTTAGCCGTCCTTGATCTTTCTAGTAATTCAATATCTGGTCCCATTCCACCGTCCATAGGAAGTCTGTCATGCTTAAAACTATTAAACATTTCTAATAATTCATTGTACGGTGATGTCTCTGAAGTCCATTTCACTAATCTAACAAGATTAGAGGAACTTCATGCAAATGATAATTCATTGACTCTGAAAACCAGTAGAGGTTGGCTTCCTCCTTTTCAACTTTTCATGTTGCACTTAAATTCTTGGGTTCTGGGACCAGAGTTGCCGAGATGGCTTCAGAGTCAAACGCGCTTGGAGGAACTATACATATCCAATACACGAATCTCTGGTACCATTCCAATCTGGTTTTGGAACTTTTCTTCTCTGGCAATTGTGGATCTCTCTCACAATCAATTGCACGGGCAGGTTCCAAGAATAGTTACTGCCCCTTCAGCAATGGTTGACCTAAGCTATAACAATTACATCTTGTCTCCTCCACAGTTGCTGTGCTAGATCTTTCCAATTCCTTATTCTCCGGATCTATCTTTCACTTCTTTTGTGACAGGACGGATGAACTTAAGGAGCTCACAATTCTTTATCTTGGCTACAACTATCTCACAGGAGAGATTCCTGATTGTTGGATAAATTGGGAAAACTTGATCGTCGTCGATCTTCATAGCAACCATTTAACCGGGAACATTCCGAGCTCCATTGGGGACTTAATTTTCCTCCAAGAACTGCTTTTAGACAATAATCACCTCTCTGGAGAATTGCCTCTGTCACTACAGAAGTGTAAGAATTTGCTTCTTGTTAGCCTTGCAAAGAACAATTTTATTGGAAGCATACCAACATGGATAGGGAAAAGCCTTTCACAATTGATGGTTCTCATCTTTTATTCGAATAAGCTTCATGGGGATATTCCTAATGAACTCTGCAATCTCCTAAGTCTTCAAATCTTGGACCCCTCACTTAATAATTTTGTCGGAGCAATACCAATATGTTTCGGCAAATTTAGAGCGATGTCGTCTGCAAAGTTTGAATCGAGGGGATCATCTTTTTTCTTCAGATTTAAGCATGGTTTTTTTGGCAAGTACATTGATAATGATATGTTGGTTAAGGAATCAAAAATTTTCGGTATGCGTCCTATTACTCCTATCCTACCTAGGTATCTTGGATCTTTCATCCAACAATTTATCTGGGGAGATACCATAGGAATTGACCAACCTCATCGGCTTGATATACTTGAACTTATCACGAAATCTTTTGACTGGAAGAATCCCGTCGAAGATTGGTGACATGACACAGTTAGAAACTCTTGATTTGTCCAGGAACCGACTTTCTGGTGAGCATCACGAATTTGACATTTCTCGCTCATTTGAACTTGTCCTATAACAATTTGACGGGGCAGATTCCAAGAGGCCCTCAACTTGAGACCCTTGATGATAAGTCTGTTTTTGTTGGGAATAAGCTTTGTGGACCTCCACTCAAAGAGAAGGGCGGCAGAAATGTGGCAATTGAGAAACACGGAGGAAGCCATACATACAATCGAACATAATTGGTTCTGTATGGGCATGGGACTAGCTTTGTTCATTGTGGGTTCCTAAATAGCATTGTATTGTATTGTACATGAAGAAATTTTATGGTGTAATTGTTGTTTGCAAGTATTACGTACTATTAGATATATAGAGTGAACCTGTTGTGTTTTTCCTACAATAAAGAATAGGGTCGGATGCTCTTATTGCAAGCGTAGTATGTAATCATCCCTTTGCTTCTTGTTTTTCCCTTTTAGTTTTAGTATTTGTATAAAATGTTGGTCTGCTAATACTTTGCTTCTCAATATTGAAAGAGATCACCAAGTTTGAATCTCCTCATCCCTATTGATATTAAAATAAAATATCCTTTTATTCATTCTAAAAATGGTAAGGCATGTTTTTTCATATAAATCAGCATTGTGGGACCAAATTCTCTACAAATAATATGAGTCGCTTTTTTTTCCTCACACACACACTACCAAAGTGTGATGGGGTTCGAACTTAAGACCATAGTATGCAAGTCAATACCCTTTTTTTTTCCACTCAATTAGACCTCGTTGTCCTCTACACTATTTAATTGGGCCCAAAATATGAAACCTCAGCACTTAATTATTGATTTCTTGACACTCAAACTACGAGCGGATTTGCATTAAATTGTTTCAAATGTCAGAATTAGGGGTGGGCATCGGGACCGGAAAACCGGAACACCGAACCGAACCGGTGAAAAAAAACCGGAAAAAAAACCGGTTGACCAAAAAAGTCAACAAACCGGACCGGAACTGGACCGAACCGATTCCAGCCGGTTCCGGTTCTGGTTTTACATCTCTCCGCACCGGACCGGTCATATATTTTATATTTATATTTTTACAAAATTTTAAAATCTAATGCCATTTTTTAACTTCTATAATCACTAATTTTCCAAGTTCAACTTCAAAAAATTTCTAAATGTATGAATTGGATTATTTGTTCATTTTTAAGCTAAAAAAATAAGTTATTTATTATAATTTTTTTATTAAAAAAATTTAAAAAATTTTTTTTTTTAAAAAAAATTAAAAAAATAATAAATTAATAATCCGGTTCAAAACCGGAATCGGTCAGAACCGGACCGGAACCGGTTAGAACCGAACCGGCCGGTTTTTGAAATTTTTTTTGCCTAAACCGGACCGAACCGGACCGGTTAAATAATACCGGTTTCAGTTCCGGTTTGAGGTGAGAACCGGACCGAACCGGACCGCGCCCACCCTTAGTCAGAATATTGAATTTTCAAAACTGAAACTACAAATTTTCACATCTCGGGATCGGCTCTGCCGTAGCACGATATTGTCTGCTTTGGGCCCCCCTCTCTACCCTCATGGTTTTGTTTCTGGGAACTCACGAGCAACTTCCTAGTGGGTCACCCATCCTGTGATTGCTCTAGTCCCAACTCGCTTAACTTCGGAATACCCATGACTCCGAAGCCAGTGAGCTCCCAAAAGGCCTTGAGCTAGATGGAGGCGGGCATGTACATATAAGGTACATCACCCCCTCTCCATTGGTCGATGTGGGATGTTACAATCCACCCCCCTTAGTGGCCTGACGTCCTCGTCGGCACACTCGCACCACATGGCAGAGTGGCTCTGATACCAAATTGTCACATCCCGGAATCAGCTTCGTCATAGTATGATATTGTCTCTTTGAGCCCCCCTCTCTGTCCTCAACAAAAATTTACCACTGTTGACCTGCTAGTCAATAACGACTGCCTAGTTTTTGATTTACAAAAGGTGTGGCTCGTCAAAATTACTCGGGTGACTTCGAACCATTTTAAATACATTAGCCCTTGGAATGTTGTATGGCTTTAGCTCTCTTTTTATCTATTTTTTAAAAAATATATATTTTAAAAATTTTGTTTTTCCTAAAAGTTTTCTTAATTATTTTGATGTAAAAGGAACTTGTTAATTACGTTAGGGACTTTATAGCAGTTTAGATGATTGTTTAGATGATCATTGCTCAAACACATCAAGTAGTTCATTCAATACAACCTTATGGATCGTCCCTTGAGAGTTGTTTTACTTCTCAGGTTTCTAAGCATTGCAACCATTCCGGTTATCTTAGCCAATGGAAATCTGGGTGTGCCTTATTGCAAAGAAATCGAGAGACGAGCCCTTTTGACGTTCAAGCAAGATCTTACTGATTCTTCAAATCAACTTATGTCCTGGGATGGTGAAGGAGACTGTTGCAATTGGGCTGGAGTTTGCTAAAATATGAAAACTATGAGAGAATATTTGTTTGTCGGAATTTTCTGTGTATTCTTCTCCTTGTAGGAGACCATATTTATAATACAACGAAACCTGAATGGGCAAGTAAATAATAAATTCCTAAATCTATTTACAGTAAGAAATGAGGAATTAAAGTAAATCAATTACAATTATAATAGGAATTCTTGGTGTGTAAGGAAAGTAAGTAATATCCACAAGTCACGCCAACACTCCCCCTCACGTTGGTGCATAGATGTTGCCAATGCCCAACTGATCCAATGAATTGTGAAATGCTTTACTGGAAATCGCATTTGTCAAAATATCCGCTAATTGATCCTCGGATTTCACAAAAGGAAACTGAAACACTTTAGCCTCAAGCTTCTGTTTGATGAAGTGTCGATCCACCTCAACATGTTTAGTACAATCATGCTGAACCAGATTCTGTGCAATAGCTATAGCAGCCTTGTTGTCACAAAAGAGATTCATTGTGGATGTAGGTTTATACCCAAGTTCAGTAAGCAACTTTCTTAACCAAAGAAGTTCACAAATCCCTTTAGTCATGCCTCTGAACTCGGCTTCTGCACTGGATAAAGCTACTACATTCTGTTTCTTGCTCCTCCATGTCACCAAATTACCTCCCACGATTGTGAAGTAACCCGATGTGGATTTTCTATCTATTATATTACCTGCCCAATCTGCATATGAATAACCATCAATATTTAGATGACCATGCTTTGAGAACATAAGTCCTTTTCTTGGTGCAGACTTCAAATATCTAAGTATCCGAAGAATTGCATTCATGTGGTCTTCACTTGGAGAGTGCATAAATTGACTGATAACGCTCACCACATAAGTAATGTATGGTCGAATATGTGACAAATAAATCAATCTTCCCACTAACCTTTGGTATCTTTATTTGTTAGTTGGAACTTGATCCGGATATTCTCCAAGATGATGATTTTGAACAATAGGAGTGTCCGCAGGTTTGCAATCTAGCATTCCTGTGTTTGTCAACAAGTCCAAGACATATATTCTTTGAGAGAGAAATATGCCTTGCTGCAATCGAGCCACTTCAATTCCCAAGAAATACTTGAGTCCACCTAGATCCTTCATCTCAAACTCCGTAGCCAAATAGTCTTGTAGCTGTGATATTTCCTGTTTATCATTCCCAGTAATAATCATATCACCAACATAGATTATTAATGTTGTTATATTCCCTTTCCTATGTTTCAAGAACAGAGTATGATTTGAGTTGCACTGTTTGAAACCATTGTTCTTCATTTTCACGGTGAACTGTCCAAACCATGCACGTGGTGACTGTTTCAATCCATACAATGCTTTTCGTAACCTGCAAACGGTTCCAGTCTGAGTAGTATTATATCCAGGAGGAATGTCTATGTACACCTCCTTCGTGAGTTCGCCATGTAGAAAAACATTCTTTACATCAAACTGATGTAGTGACCAATCCAAATTAGCTGTAAGGGACAATAAGACTCTGACGGTGTTTAACTTTGCAACTGGTGCAAAGGTTTCTTCATAGTCTATACCATAGGTCTGTGTGTACCCTTTTGCCACAAGTCTTGGCTTGTATCGCTAGTTAGATCCATCTGCATTGTGTTTTATAGTAAACACCCATCTACATCCGATAGTCTTTTTCCTTGTGGTATAGTCTCCAATGTCCAAATTTGATTTTCCTCAAGAGCTTTCATCTCCTCTTTTATAGCTTGGACCCACTTAGGATCTTTCAATGCTTTAGAGACCTTGGTTGGAATATGGATAGTAGACAACTGATGCGCAAAAGCCTTGAGTGATTCAGACAGCTTCTTAGTGGATACATGATTTGCAATTGGATATTTGGATGTCTTGCCAATATCAGGTGAATAACGGTTTGGTGGCTTCCCATGATTTTGTCTGAAAGGTAATTGATATCCAATAGTTTTATTCTTTAAATGCACAAGTCTAGTAGGAGTAGTTACCTCAAAGATATTCGCAGGAGATTGGTCTGTCGGTACTGTTGAGTGAGATGGGTGGTTTTCATCTTGTTGTTCTGAGCTGTCTGTAGGAGTATGACTCGAATAAAAAACAGCTTCGCAAGGGTTAGGCGATTGATCGTTGTTTGGCAGATAGCATTCGCACATGCCAGACTCGGGACAATCGATTGTTATTGTTTCTTGGTCGAGAGCAATCTTCGTGCATAGATGAATATCTTCTTTTCCAAGCTGCTCCAATTGAGCTCTTCACTCTGTATCTCCCCCTGAAGAGTAGAATTAGATGCTGGGTCATAGAAGAACATCTCTGATTCCAGAAAGGTGACATCCAAAGTGACATAGGTTTTCCGGGTAGGAAGGTGATAACATCGGTAGCCTTTCTGATGAGTGGCATAACCCAAAAAAACACAACGAAGCGCACATGGATCAAGTTTGCTTCATTGATTTTTGTGGAGATGAATGAAGGCCACACAACCAAAAATACGAGGGGTAAGCACCAAAACATAGGGCAGAGGCCCGTGTTGCGCGAGCACTTGTAATGGAATTTTGAAATTCAAGACCCCAGAAGGCATGCGGTTGATAAGGTGGACAACAGTGACGACAACATCATCCCAGTGACGACAGCATCATCCCAGTGATGACGAGGAACATGGCCACCAATGAGAAGAGCAAGGGCTGTTTCAAGGAGATGACGATTCTTCCGTTCGGCAACACGATTTTGTTGTGGTGTTTGGGGGCAAGTTGTCTCATGAATAATGTCATGTGTCTGGAAGTAAGTCTGAAAATCATGATTAACAAATTCTCCACCGTTGTCAGAGCAAAGAATTTGTATTTGAGTATTGAACTGTGTTTCCATCTGTTTGTGAAAGGATTGGAACATGAAAAACACTTCATTCTTATTTTTCATCAAATAAAGTCATGTCATCCGTGTACAATCATCGACGAATGTGACAAACCAACGAATACCGGAATGAGTAGAAATAGGTGAGGGTCCCCAAACATCAGAATTAATTAAAGCAAAAGGAATAGTACTTTTATTCATACTTAAAGGATAGGATGCTCTGTGACTCTTGGCTAAAATGCAAGTATCACATTTAAAATATGAGTCCTTAAATACAGAAAACAACTCGGGCAATAAAGTGTCTCATATAACCAAAAGATGGATACCCTAAACGTCGGTGCAAGAGCCAAATCTGTCCGTGCTTGTCATCAGATGGATGCTTCACACTGTTGGCACGTCCCATACTGAAGTCATCCACATAGTACAGCCCCTCTCTTTTAGTACCACGCCTAATGATCTCCTTGGTGAGAATATCCTGTAGTAAACAAAAATTGGGATAAATTAGTGTACAACAATTTAGTTGTTCAGTTGCTTGGCTCACAGACATTACTTTATTGGACAAAGATGGAACGAGTAGAGTATTAGAAAGGGACAGAGAAGGTGAAAGGGCGACAGTGCAGACCCCTGTCACAGGATAGGTAACTCCATTCGCATTGGCAATACTTATGCGGCGGGGAGTAGTGGTGTGCAAAAAATCATTCGGATCAAAGGTCATATGATTAGTAGCGCCAGAATCAATTATCCAACCAGTAATATCTCATAGATCAGAAGTATGAAATGCATAACCGCAGTTACTTGAGACATCCGGAAGCGCGAGACTATCAGTAGGGTCTACCTGGGGGAACAAGGCTAATTAGGGTTCGGTAGAGACAAGAGCAGCACAGCTGGAATTACCAGCAGTTTCTCTGAACTTGAGAGTGCGGAGGTCCTCCCACCAATCAGGATAATCATTCAGCTTAAAACAAGTGTCATGGGTATGTTTGGGGTTGCCACAGTGCGTGCAACCACTTCCATCAGTCGGAGCCATGGGACGGGAATGTGAGATGGTTTTAGGAGTTGGCGCACCAGCAATAGTAACATATGACTGGATCTGAAGGTGGGCTGCAGTAGAGGAATTATGGGGCTGTCCGGCACGAGTAGGGGGACCCTATCGAGGTGCACTCTTGGCCGCTAAGCCAACGCCAATGGGTGCAGATGAACCCATCATCACTGCTTGTCGAACATCTTCACGGCAAACATAGGCATAAGCTTGGTCCACAGTAGGGAATGGAGTCATGTGAAGAACATCACTTCGGGCCTTATCAAGACGATCATCAAGGCCATCCAAAAATATGTAAACTCGATCTTCCTGCAGAATATCATTATAGTGCTTGATATCACTTTCATACTCCATCATATTTGGACGACGAAAATCAATCTCTCTCCATAAGCTTTGGAGAGTATTGTAATAGGTTTCAATGGAGCCGCTAGCTTGTCGCATACGGGAGACTCGTCATTTCAGATCACAAACCTGAGAGGTGTCAGTGCCATCATAGTAAGTTGTGGCAATTGCATCCCACACTGCTTTTGCCGTTGGAAAAACGAATGAAATTGCCAATCAAGCTCTACTCCAGAGAATTGATGAGCCATCCCTTCACAATAGAGTTCTCAGTGCGCTAGAGAGGAAATGTTGGAGCGGTCGAAGGAGGTTGTGGAAGATCACCATTAATATATCTCAATTTGTCTTTGCCAGAGATATACAACTCGACAACTTGGGACCATAGGGCATAGTTGGTGCCATCCAACTTTATGCCAATATGTGCAATGGAAGCTTCATAGGTAATCGTCGTCGGAATCGTTGTCTGATTCGGGTTCAAGGTTGTCGTCTGATTTGAGTTCGGGGTCATCATCTGAGTCAAGGTCGGGGTCGTCTTGGTAGGATCCTGATTTAGGATCGAGTTTGAGGTCTGAGTCTGCATCTGCATTAGTTGAGCCACCTGGGCACTCAACTCGGCTATGGTTAGTTGAGAAGGAGAGGAGGAAGCAGTGGTGCTACTGCTATGAGGATTAGAAGAGTCATCCTCCCCCATGGTGGCAGCTAGGGTTTAGAAACTAGAGTCAGCAATCCCAAGATTGCTGCTCTGATACCATGCTAAAATACGAAAATTATGAGAGAATATTTGTTTGTGGGAATTTTCTGTGTATTCTTCTCCTTGTAGGAGGTCATATTTATAATACAACGAAACCTGAATGAGCAAGTAAATAATAAATTCCTAAATCTATTTACAGTAGGAAATAAGGAATTAAAGTAAATCAATTACAATTATAATAAGAATTCTTGATGTGTAAGGAAAGTAAGTCAATATCCACAAGTCACGCCAACAAAGTTGTCTACCATAACTTAACCAGTCATGTCCGCGAGCTCCGCCTTGGTAATTACTATTTGGCTGGTAAGCTAAATCCTTCTCTGCTCAATTTAAAGAATCTCCATTACTTGGACTTAAGCAACAATGATTTTGAAGGAAGACAGATTCCTAACTTCTTTGGTTCTCTTGCAAGTTTAAGACATCTTGACCTGTCACAAGCAGATTTTCAGGGAATAATTCCTCCTCAACTGGGGAACCTCTCTAATCTATGCTATCTCGATCTCCATGATAACTATTTTGAGGTGAAGAACCTTCAATGGATTTCTGATCTTTCTCTGTTGCAACACTTGGACATGAGTGGTATAAATCTAAGAGAAGCAGATGATTGGTTGCTAGGGACAAACATTCTCCCCTCTTTGCTAGAGTACTTACACATGTCCAATTGTGGACTTAATCAAATTCCAGTTGGTATTGCAAACATTACCACTCTTAAAGTTCTTAATCTCGAAGCTAATTCTCTCAGTTCTACCATACCTAAATGGTTGTACAGTTTTAGCCATCTTGTATGGCGAAATTTCAAGCTCGATTGGAAACTTGACAAACATTGTCAATCTTGACTTGTATGGTAATCAACTTGAAGGGCAAATCCCAAACTCATTGGGAAATCTTTGCAAGTTAACGGTTCTTGATCTATCAAGGAACCATGTCAGGGGAAGGGTATCGGAAATCCTTGAAAGTTTGTCCTGGTGTAATTCAAGTCAACTTGAGTCTTTGAGCTTATCCTCTAATAATCTTTCTGGTCACCTGACAGAGGAGCTAGGAAAGTTTAGAGCCTTAACCGTCCTTGATCTTTCCAGCAATTCAATATCAGGTCCCATTCCAATGTCCTTGGGGAATCTATCATTCTTAGAACAATTACGCATTCATAATAATTCATTCACGGGTGTTGTCTCTGAAGTTCATTTTGCCAATCTTACAAGATTGGTGCAACTTTATGCAAATAAGAATTCATTGACTCTGAAAGCCAGTCGAGATTGGCTTCCACCATTTCTACTTCAAATATTGTTCTTAGATTCTTGGGACCTGGGGCCAGAGCTACCTATGTGGCTTCAGAGACACACACAATTGCAATATCTAAGCATATCCGATACAAGAATTTCCGGTACCATCCCAACCAGGTTTTGGAACTTTTCTTCCCAATTAAGGTTTGTGGATCTCTCTCAGAATCAACTGTATGGGGAGGTTCCAAACATACTTGGTGCCCCTTTAGACGTCATTGACCTGAGTTCCAACAATTTCAGTGGTTCATTACCTCTTGTCTCCTCCACAGTTGATGTACTAGATCTTTCCAATTCATCATTTTCTGGATCTATCTTTCACTTCTTTTGTGATAGCATGGATAGACCAAAACAGCTTAGAATTCTCTATCTCGAGAACAACAATCTCGCTGGAGAAATTCCTGAGATTTTGATTGTCCTGAATTTAGATAACATTAGCTTTATTGGGAACATTCCAATCTCCATTGGACATTTGCTTTTCCTCCAATCACTGCACTTGCGCAATAATCACCTCTCTGGTGAAAATAAGTTCACTGGTAGCATACAGACATGGATAGGGGAAAGCAATTCAAATTTGATTATTCTCAGCCTTCGTTCAACTATGCTTCACGGCGACATTCCTCATGAACTCTGCAATCTTGTAAATCTCCAAATCTTGGACCTCGCACATAATAATCTCTCGGGAACGATCCCAAGATGTTTCAACAGTTTTAGCGCCATGGTCAGCTTGTCAAACTCAGGAGGTCCCATTTCATTCTTCAGTTATACGTATGGTTCCTCTGAGAAGTATATGGAGAATGCAATCTTGGTGACAAAAGGCAGAGAACTAAAATATGGCAAATTTCTTACTTTGGTGACTAGCTTGGACCTTTCAGACAACATGATATCTGGAGAGATCCCTCAAGAAGTGACCAGCCTCACCAGCTTGCTATTTTTGAATTTATCAAGAAATCATTTGACTGGAAAAATACCTTCTAAGATTGGTGATATGGGATCGTTAGAATCTCTTGATCTTTCCATGAACCATCTTTCTGGTGAAATTCCTCCAAGCATGTCGACTTTGACATTTCTGGCTGACCTGAACTTGTCTTACAACAATTTGACTGGACAGATTCCGAAAAGCACACAGATTCAGGGATTTGATCAGTCCAGGTTTATCGGTAACAAACTTTGTGGACTTCCACTCAATGAGAGCTGCAAGGCAAATTGGGTAATACCACCAGTAGCTGTTAAGAAACACAGAGGAAGCCATTTAGTTGAAGACGGTTGGTTCTATCTGAGTTTGGGACTAGGATTTATGTTCGGCTTCTGGAGTGTTCTTGGTTCGTTGCTGCTAAACTTTCCATGGAGCTTTGCCTTTTCACAGTTGCTGAACAGCATTGTCCAAAGACTTAATGGTTAGTTGCAGATGGAGGTAGTTTGGTTCTGTTTTCCTGGCTACATGCGTATGGAGAATAATGTTTGAAAGCTTTCGTCAAATTATTTCATCGTTTGCGGTGTGTTTGTTCCTTTTTTTTTTCTGTTTTTTTTTTGTTGTTGTTGGGTAAATGTTGTTTTGTTTTACAAATAAGAAAAGGTTATGCATCATATAACGCTAAATTGTACCAATGGTCCTTAAACTATATTCTGACGTCATTGATTGGGATTATTTATCCCTCTGCATTCTTTTGTCTTTCATCCCATTCAAACTCAGTAGACTCGTATTTCTGAAGCATCACTCTTTTGTGTGGAAGAAACCTCGGCAGTACAAGGGATAATTTTATTGATTAACAACTGAAAAAAGAAGGGGGGAATGACTTAAAGCTTGACCCCGATTACAAGCATCGATATCCAAGAAAAGTACATCCTGTCTAAAGCATCTCTTAAAATTTTGGAAACGATAACATCTAAAAGAACCAACCAAGGTTAATCTACCTGCAGAAATAGTTAAAAATATTCAACAATTACCCCATAAAGCTTCTTTACAATGCTATTTTGGAACCGAGAAAAGACAATGCTCCATGGCAAGTTCAACAACAACGAGCCAAGAACACTCCAAAAACCGAACAGAAATCCTAGTCCCAAGCTCAGATAGAACCAGCCGTCTTCAAGCAAATCACTTCCTCCATGTTTCTGATCTGCTACTGATGGTACTGTCCCGTTGGTATTACTGCAGTTCACTTCAAGTGGAGGGCCACAAAGTTTATTACCAATAAAACTGGATTGATCCAAACTCTGAAGTTGAGTGCTTTTCGGAATCTCGCCTGTCAAATTATTGTAGGACAAGTTCAAGGCACTGAGAAATGTCAAACTTGACATACTTGGAGCAATTTGACCACAAAGTTGATTCATGGACAAATCAAGAGATTCTAACCGTCTCATATCACCAATCTTGGGAGGGATTCTTCCACTCAAAAGATTGTAAGACAAATTCACCGACTGCAAGTAGATGAGGCTGGTAAGTTCTTCAGGGATTTCTCCAGAGATAATGTTGTCTGAAAGGTCCAAACTAATTACCAAGCTAAGAAGAATGTTCCCATATTTCACTACTCTGCCTTTTGTCACCACGTTTGCATTCTCTCTTTGGCCCACACCATAAATTACAGGATCAAAGCCTAAACGGGTATCATCTGGGGTGGTCATTGCTGTAAAATTGTACAAACACCTTGGCATTCTTCCTGAGAGATTGTTATGTGCGAGGTCCAATATTTGGAGATATGTGAGATTGCAAAGTTTGTACGGAATGTGGCCATGAAACTGATTTGAACGAAGGCTAAGAACCGCCAAATTTGAAAGGCTTGTTCCAATCCACATTGGTATCTTTCCTAGAAATTTATTGTAACTAAGGTCAAGAATAGTCAATTCTGTACATTTCTTTAGATATGGAGGCAACTCCCCATGCAAGTGATTATTGCGCAAGTGCAAGTATTCGAGGAAGATTAAGTAGCCCAAAGACCTTGGAATATTCCCAATTAAATTGTTGCTCTCTAAATTTAAATGTACCAAGTTTTTCCAGTTTCTGAAACAGTCAGGAATTTTTCCAGATAGAAGATTGTTGCCCAGATGAAGAGCAAAAAGTGCCTTTGGTTCACTATTATTATTACAGAAGAAGTGAAAGAGCGTTCCAGAAAACGATGAGTTGGAAAGATCTAGTGTATCTACTGTTGATGAAACAAGAGGTAATGAACCATAAAATTTATTTTCAGAGAGATCAATATACGTTAATTGGGAAGAAAAGTTCCAAAACCAAGTCATAATGGTACCTGAAATTCTTGTGTTGGACATGCTAAGAAGCTGCAACTGCGTTTGACTCTGAAGCCACATGGGCAATTCCGATGGCTCCAGATGCCAAGAATTTAAAACCAAAATTTTAAGTTGAAATGGAGGAAGCCAGTGTGGAGTAGTTTCAAGAGTCAATGAGTTTCCACTTGCTTCAAATCGCACCAATTTTGTAAGATTAGTGAAATGTAGTTGAGAGACAACACCTGTAAAATTATTATCATCAATTGTCACAACTTCTAGGCATGACAGATTGCCAAAGGACGGTGGAAGGGGACCTGATATTGAGTTATTAGCAAGATCAAGGAGGCGCAACTTTTCAAAATGATCAAGCTTATCTGTTAAATGGCCAGAAAGATTGTTCCATGATAGACTCAATGACTCTATTTGAACTGAACTACACCTAGAAAAACGTTCAAAAATTTCTGACACGCTTCCGTTGAGATTGTTCTCCGACATATCAAGAGTAGTCAACTTACAAAGATTTCCCAAAGAGTTTGGGATATTCCCTGCAACTTGATTAAAAGATAAGTCAAGATTGACAATGGATGTGAGGTTTCCAAGGGAAGACGAGATCTCACCATGAAAAGAATTGTAGGAAAGACTTAGGGACTGGAGATGGCTAAGCCTGTACAACCATTTAGGTATAGTAGAACTGATAGAGTTGTACCCGAGATTAAGGAATTTAAGATTAGTCATGTTGGCAATACCACCAGGTATGTGATAAAGTCCACAAAAAGACATATCCAAGTTCTCTACCAAAGACGGGAGTGTGTTTGTCACCCGCAACCAATCAGATGCTTTGCTAAGATTTGCACCACTCATGTCCAAGTGTTGCAATTGAGAGAGACCAGAAATCCATTGAAGGCTCTCAACCTCCAAAAGGGAGTAAATCTCCGAATATGGGGGATTGCCCAGATCAAGAACCTGTAGACTCGTTAGATTTCCCAATTGATGAGGAATTAATCCGACGAACCACGAGTGTGAGAGGTTAAGATATCTTAAACTTTTGAGAGAACCTAAGAAGCTAGGAATCTGCATTCCTTGAAAATCATTGTTGCTTAGATCCAAGTAGGTAAGATGCTTTAAATTGAGTAGAGATTGATTTATCTTACCACTTAACATGTCCACATGTCCGGCAAGGTGTAGCTCGCGGACATGAACTGTTAAATTGTCGCAGACAACTCCCGTCCAATTACAACAGTCTCCTTTGCCAACCCAAGATGAAAGCCGATTTGAAGGATCTTCAAGATCGTGCTTGAACATCAAAAGTGCTTGTCTCTCATTTTGTTTGCAAGGCGCACTCAGGTTTGCATTGCATAATAATAAGCAAATGGTAAATAAGGTTGCAATGCTTAGAAACCTGACAACAGTGCTACCCATATTCATGAGCTAAATTATATCAAATACTTACTCTGTGAGCAGTAATGAGTCATCTACAGTGCTATTTGTACATCTTTGGGGGAGAGGACGTCTCCAAACGGGTTCTTCTCCTCTCACATAGAATATAATATCATTTACTTAACCCCTACATAATTTATCATTGAAGTCCTCTTTTCTCACGAGCTTGGCATGTTTTCAATGAAAAATAATTTTGATTGGTTGATAAACTTCAGATTTTCTTCATTTTGTCGTTGTTGGCCAATCAATGGCCTAATTGTAGAGCTGGTATCAAAGATGTTGAAGAATACACTGAGTCCCACATCGGAATACTTAATAAAATAGAAAGTCTTATATAATAAATGATTCAACTTTTAATAACATCGAAGCCTATTATATAAAACCTCTCACATATTAAATATGTAGTTAAATTAAAGACAATATCAATATTACTAATAGTGAACTAAGGATCTGCCCTTTGAAATCTTAGCATCGCATATGAGGTATCAAAGCATCCCCTATTTTTTATTTATAACCCCACAATAATAGTCAAAGTCGTTATTGGCGGTGGTGACTCGACCTCTTTTCTGTGTTATTGCCTGGAGCTTTGATGGGATGTTGCTTGGAAGCTCCAAGCTCGTTTAACAAAGTAAGCACCTCCTCAAGAGATTAAAAAATGAAAACTGACAAAACGAAAAGGGTGGTCAGCGTTGCCTTTTTCTTCCCGCAATTAATTCATTAATGGTCCATCATCCCCCAATAAGTGTTGATTAGGCGCATTGTCAAGATCGTTTACTTTGAGTTGACTGACTTAAATAAGACGTCAATAAGTCACCACATTCTTGTGGCCGTCTGTTGAGTCCTCCGTGCCTTCTTCATTCTTAGAGCATTTCCAGCAGGGCTGGAAACACTCGGGCTGGGGGGGGTTTGGGCAAAAAATCGATTTCAGCAGCAAAAGTCCAGCCCGGGCGAGCGTGGGCCCCAGCAAAACGGGCAGGCCCGAAGGCGAAATCGGCCCGAAGTCGCGCCCGAAGTCCAGGACAAAATAGCTGACGCCAACATGGCATCAGCCCTGAAATTTCGAATTTTTTTTTACCGTTGGCGCGTGCATTGCACGCGCCAACGTTAAAAAAAATTTCACATCAGCGCTACAGTGCCGCCAACGGCTCTTTGACACGTGGCGGCCTCTGGTCGCTCCGATTGGAATTTTTTCTTCAATCCAACGGCAGCCAATTTTTCTGCCAAAAAAAATTGAAAAAAAATCGAATTTTTTTTAAAAAAATACACAAAAATTACAGAATTTTTTGTGTATAAATACCAACCAATACTCTTCACTTTTAACACCAAATCCTCATATATTTTCTTCTCCTTCTACTATTGTTAACTTTCTCCTCAAAATTTATTCACTTTCTATTCAATATTTTTTCACTTTCAAGTTGTAATTTTTTTCTAGCATATTATGGGTTCTTCTAATGAAAATGGAGGGGCATGGAGCATGATGGAAGATGTTAGCTTGTGTGAGGCTTGGGTCCAAATTAGTCATTGTCCAGTAACGGGCAATGAGATTAAATTTTCTCATATGTGGAAAAAAAATTCATCAAGCATTTTGTGAAAGGGCAATTGGTTCTACACGTACGGAAATGGCATTATCCTGTAGGTGGAAAGTTCTTAATAAAGAGTTGGGGAAATGGAGAAATGCTTTAGCAAAAGCAATTGACAACCAACGAAGCGGAGAAAATCTTAGCAATGAGGTAAATTATTTGTCATTTTTCTTCTATTAATTTCTATGTCATATTAATTTTTATTTAAATGTTTCTTGCAATTTATATATTTTGTTAATATGTCTCTATTTTTTTTAATACATGTTGCATTTTTTTATTAATTCTTTAATTTCCATTAGTTTTTTTTTTTACATGTTGCATTGCCAATATTTTAAAAATTCTCTTGCATTTCCATTTCATTTTTTTTTATAGATTATACAAGCACAAATGTGGTTTGGTGCTACTGGCCAAGGGAAAAAAAGTTTCATCCATACCCATTGTTGGGAGGTGGTGAAGACTTGTAAGAGATTCCAAATTATTCCAACCGGTCCGACGGTAGTCTTGAACGAGACTCCACTTCGTGAGACTCCGGCATCGGATTCACCTATGGATTCCCCGATGAATCTAGACTCACCAATTGAAAATGAGCCAAGGCCTATTGGGAGGAAGGCGGCGAAGGCGAAGAGAGGGAGTAATTCTAGCAAGAATGCATCTCAATTTTTGGAGGAACTTTCAAAGCCCCAAGCCATGAGAATTGAAATGGACTTGAAACAACAAGAGCATGATATGGCTATTCAAGTAGAATATGCAAAAGAAAGGGAGTATGTGCGCAAAGAAAGGGAGTATGTACGCGAACAAAACATTGAAAAAAAAGATCGGGAAACCATGACCATGGATACAAGCCATATGTCCCCTGAAACAAAACAATATTGGAAGCTAGAACGAAGGGATATTATGAGACGAAGACTTTTTCGTGACGATGGACCTAGCAACACGGATTGGTTAAATGATGGAAACCATTAAACTAGTTTGTTTGCCTTTCATGTCTTAGTTTACTTGGCTTTGATTTCATTGTATTTTTTGTTTTCTTTAATTCATGTACCTTTGATTTCATTGTATTTTTTGTTTTCTTTAATTCATGTACCTTTCATTTCATTGTATTTTTTGTTTTGTTTAATTCATGTATTTTATTTTATTATTAGTTGTATTGCTTTTCTTTTAGTCAATAAAGAAAATATTCAACAAAAATCCTTTTTATTCAAAACATTCCATACATAAAAAGCAAACCACAACCAAAGCATAAAAAATAAACAACCCACAACCAAAGCATAAAACATAAACAACCCACAACCAAAGCATAAAAAATAAACAACCCACAACCAAAGCATAAAACATAAACATAATAAAATAAAAACAACTTCTTCACTTCACTTTATTCACCTTCATTTCCTTCATTGCCTTTCACCGCCCATAAATGCTCCATCAAGTCAACTTGACGGTGTTCATGAATATACGACGATTGCATCTCCGTGTAGCGATCAATCATACGAGGCATGAAACTACCGTCTCTAACCAACGGTTCATGCTGCACTGCTGCTCCATTTGGCCCCACTGGTTTTTCATAAATTCGTGTTAGGGCCGTGTCCATGGGATTTGGTTCATACATGCCATCAGCATCGTAATCATATTCATCTTCCACAATCATGTTATGGAGGATGATACAAGTCATCATTATACTCCTAAGCACCTCCTCGTCAAATAGACGTGCCGCGCCCCTGATAATAGCCCACCGAGCTTGAAGGATACCAAAGCACCTCTCAACATCTTTTCTGTACCCCTCTTGATAGCAAGCAAAAAATTTTTCCTTATGGGATCGGGGATGTGGAATTGTTTTCACAAATGTTGTCCACCTCGGGTATATGCCATCAGCTAGATAATACCCGGTCTGGTAGATGGTATTATTAATTTCATATGTGATATTTGGGGCTTCACCTCTCAAAACATCATTGAACACCGGGGATTGACCTAGGACATTCAAATCGTTTTGAGATCCGGCAACTCCGAAGAAGGCGTGCCAAACCCATGTATCAAAACCAGCAACTGCTTCCAGGATGATACTTTTCTGCCCTTTTCTATTTCCGTAGTCCCCTTGCCAAGCAGTTGGACAATTTTTCCACTGCCAGTGCATGCAGTCAATACTACCAATCATGCCAGGGAATCCTCGAGACTCAGCTTTTTGGAGAAGCCTTTGCAGGTCCCTGGGCGTAGGTTTGCGGAGGTAGTCTCTGGTGTACAGAGTTTCCACTGCATCACAAAATCGCACCAAGCTCTCCAAAATAGTGGACTTCCCCATCCGAGCAATCTCATCCACCTGATCAGCAGATGACCCATACGCCAACATTCGTATCACAGCTGTGAATTTCTGCTCTGGAAGAAGTCCCAAATTTCCAGCACAATTTCTCTTTTGAACAAAATATTCATCATAATTGTAAATATCATGCATGATTTTATTGAACAAATGGGGTTGCATTCTATATCTCCCTCGAAAATGAACATCAGAGTACAGAGATTGTGGGATAAAATAATCTTCCATAAGATTCTTACCCCGGGAATGTCTATGTCTGTCCACATTTAGGCGACGGCCTTCTCGTGAACCACGGCGAGCCTGCTTTTCTTCCTCCAGCAAAGCAACTGCTATGCCAAGTTGCTCATCTAGTTCTCTCTGCGCCCTTTTGCTTGCAGCTCGTCTACGCATTCTTTCTCTAGTTTCTCGCTCTTGCCTCTCCAAAACCTCTTCCATGTCTGCCATTGAGAATGGAGAATGAAATCTAAAATTTGAGAAATGGAAATGTAGAGAAGAACTGGTGTGGGAGGTATGAGCTGAACCTCTGATTTTATAGAAAAATGTACACAGATAGATATGACACGCGGCGCAATCTTAGAGGGTGAAAATCTTATCTGAAATTTGAAATTCAAATGAAATTTCAAATT
Source organism: Prunus persica (assembly GCF_000346465.2). Classification (NCBI taxonomy): domain Eukaryota; kingdom Viridiplantae; phylum Streptophyta; class Magnoliopsida; order Rosales; family Rosaceae; genus Prunus; species Prunus persica. The sequence continues at coordinate 46,856,329 of NC_034009.1, read as the reverse complement.
TCAAATTTATCTGAAATTTGAATTCCGAAATGTATCTGAAATTTGACATTTTGAATTTATCTGAAATTTGAATTTTGAAATGTATCTGAAATTTGAAATTTATCTGAAATTTATCTGAAATTTGAAACCGAAAATCTTATCCGATATGAATAGTATTGACACGTAGGAACCCAAAAATCTTATCCGAAAATATTATCCAAATTAATTGTTTAAGTAAACAAAATTGTGAAAAAAAACAAAAAAATGAATAGTAATTGCCATGGCAAGCCCCAACTGCTGGAAACACATTTTACTGGAGGGGGCTAGGGCAGGCACTATTCACGTGAATAGTGCCTGCCCTAGGGCTAATCTTGCCATGGCAAGAGTCAACTGGTGGAAGTGCTCTTAGATGAGGAGGCCCAAAAATTAAATCTTTTTCACTTTTATTATCCCCCACCACTTCTCAAACCATTTAGAAGTGTGGGAGGTGCAATTTGGAGTGCTAATATAACATCATCCAGCCTAGAGTTTTTATATTTTTTATATATAGATTTTTTGTTTCCAATCACAAATATAACTGGAGGAAAAGATTTTTTGCTCAACCCTTGGAAATAATTTTATTGGTGGGTAAATTCTACATTTTTTTTCTTCTTCTTTAGAAGTAACCTTTTTCTTGCACTTTTGCCGAGATGAATAAATTATACTGAACATATTTATTCATTGTAGGCAGATGCGAATCCATTAAGGCGCAAACTGTCCCTTTACTCAACTAGTGTACAGATTACCTTATTTCTATTTTCAACATTTAAGTAAATGTCTTTGTCCTTTTACTTTAATTTATTTTTATATTACTCCATTTACTTAAGTTTACAATGTAAATAAGGAAGTACCCCCCATTTGGATTTAAATAAAAATACTAGAAAATCAAATTCCTACCAAATCAAAATATGAAAAATCGGTTTTAGTGTAAAATACGATTTAGGCTAAAAATGATGGCTCATTAAGTCAATATATACTTCATACTAAAATCCCATAAAATCAAGTTTTCTTATTTGATGTGTAAGGAATAAAAGCCGCCAAAAATTATCTTGAGAAAATGAGTATTCCGAAAAATCATTTTTCATACTTAATCAATTTTGCACCACCGCTAAAAAATTTCTAGTCCGTCACTGATTGTAGGCCAGCCAAGCACTCGCAGTCACGAGCTTTTATTATTATAGTAAATTTTGCTTTTACTTTTAAATTTTTTTTTTTTTACGTGCAGTCCATTATTATTTTTTTAAAAAAATTTAATTTAAGTTTTATAAGTAAAATTCGATAATTAGGATCCAATTAAACAAGTCACCTAATTAGGCTTAATATCTCAAACTTAATATATTTCGCATCCAAAAATACCCCTACTTAATGTGTTGTTTTATAGCTTTAGAGTGCTGCTATTTCTACTCCCTGTCTTATTTTCCCATCTGCCTTATTTTCAAAATTTTAAAAACAAATTTACTCTTTCATAAAATGACTTCTAAGAACTAAGAGAAAAATATTAAAATTTCTTCCATGTTTAATTCTGAACCGCCGAATAATGAGCTCACTAACGGTGGAGGTGGAGGAGGAAGAGGGATGGTGGAAGAGCAAGCGTCGATGAGTCCGTCGAGTAACGGCGTCTTAGGAGTAAAGAAGTCGCCGTCAAAGGACTCGATCTCACAGAACGGAGAAAATGCCCTCTCATGCGCATCAATTTAAGTGTGGACTAGTGACTGGGCTCTCCCTCAATTCCCATCTCTGTAACTCCAGCTCATCCCATGAATTAATCAATTCCAATGATTTGTACCAAAAGAAAATTATAAGAATGGATTTTTAATCGAGAAATTTGGAACTTTGGGTTGAAATTGATTGAGTTGGAGGGTGGATTGTTGTTGGGTTCGGTGTGGTGGGGTGGTGGGGGAGGGGTGGTTTGGGGTGGCTCTAGGTGGGGACGAGAGGATCCATAGCTGGTGATCGATGGGCTGGAAGGAGAGAAGGATTGAAAATTTATTTATTTATATTTTTATTTGATATTTTTCAATTGAATTTAAATATTTTATTGATATGCCAACTTTTCAGCCATTGGATTAAATTTAAATGACGTTATTAGCTAATGAATTTCTTAACATGAAAGAGAGTTTGCTTGAATTACTAATTAAAGGTGCTTGAATTAATAATTAAAGGGCATTTTAGGAATAATGGTGGGTGGAAAGATAGGATTGTGTTTTTTTAAATTTACATAGTGGGTGGGAAAATAAGGTGGGTGAGAAAATAGAACAAGGGGGTGGAAATAGCAGCACTCTAGCTTTATTGTCTCTATTTTTTGTGCTGATTTTAATGTTTCGATTTTTGTTTCCACTATTTTGTGATATTCCATGAAATTTGTATGTAATTGAATAGGGTGTAATTTAGTGACTTTTTGTAATTGTAAACCTGGATGGATCAATATTAAAATGCAATATGCAGGATTGATATGTGATTCAATCCTTGTACTACACAGCAAAAATAAAAAACACAACAAACTGAGAAAATAAATGAAGACAACGTATTTGTACGAAATCTCGCACGAGGAAAAAACCCTCCACACAGGAGAGAAAAACCTCTTTAACTCTTTTACCTAATAAACAAAAAGATTGGCCTTATTTAAACTTCTTCCTTATTTAAGACTCTATGCAGATTTGTATAGACTTTACACCAACTCAATCTTTAATTGGGAAACCAAATCCAATATGAATGCAAATTATTCTTACCATAAAAGAGCTTTGCCGTGTAACACTAGTCAATCATGCCCCTCGTTTACTGCAAGCTCCAACTGTCACAAGCTACAATTAATTCTAAGATTAGGAATAACCAACTTACCGACTCTTTACATTTGCCAGGAAATAGCCAACTAAAAATACACTTTCACTTTTTTATACTTATAAAAAGACATCAAAAGGAATAAAAGTACAAAGAACACATACTGTAAAGGGAATCATCCAAATAACAATGTGGCGTACATGGATAAATATATATTTTTTTTTGATACCTTGTGACAAAGGCCTACTGTTAATACATATAAATGTGTAATTAACATTTATATAATAAAAAACTGTAGTTTTGGAATTGTCATTTGTAATAAACGAGTGCACAATGATTTCTGGTAGTCTTTAAGACTAGGAGCGCATATATAATCAGTGTATGTAATTGTTTTTATGTGTGAGGAGGCATTCGCGAACTCAATAAACCAACCCTTTGAAACACATGCAGTGATTTGGCTGTGTTCATCTAATGTCCTCCTCCTCCTGGATTTTGATTTTTACTAATTCAAGATATATAATATTCTCATCTGTCATGAGTTGTTATCTTTTTTCCTAAGAAAAACATATAGACAAGCATCTGATCTGATCGTATTGATTGGGATTATTTATCCCTCTGCATTCTTTTGTCTTTCATCCCATTCAAACTCAGTAGACTCGTATTTCTGAAGCATCTTTTTTTTGTGTGGAAGAAACCTCGACGGTATAAGGGTAACTTTATTGATTAACAACTGAAAAAAGAAGGGGGGACTTAAAGCCTGACCCCAATTACAAGCATCGATATCCAAGAAAAGTACATCCTGTTTAAAGCATCTCTTAAAATTTTGGAAACGATAACATCTAAAAGAACAAACCAAGGTCAATCTACCTGCAGAAATAGTTAAAAATGTTCAACAATTACCCCATAAAGCTTCTTCACAATGCTATTTAGGAACCGAGAAAAGACAATGCTCCATGGAAAGTTCAACAACAACGAGACAAGAACACTCCAAAAACCGAACAGAAATCCTAGTCCCAAGCTCAGATAGAACCAACCGTCTTCAAACAAATCACTTCCTCCGTTTCTGATCTGCTACCGGTGGCACTGTCCCGTTGGTATTACTGCAGTTCACTTCAAGTGGAGGGCCACAAAGTTTATTACCAATAAAACTGGTTTGATCCAAACTCCGAAGTTGAGTGCTTTTCGGAATCTCGCCTGTCAAATTATTGTAGGACAAGTTCAAGGCACTGAGAAATGTCAAACTTGACATACTTGGAGCAATTTGACCACAAAGTTGATTCATGGACAAATCAAGAGATTCTAACCGTCTCATATCACCAATCTTGGGAGGGATTCTTCCACTCAAAAGATTGTAAGACAAATTCACCGACTGCAAGTAGATGAGGCTGGTAAGTTCTTCAGGGATTTCTCCAGAGATAATGTTGTCTGAAAGGTCCAAACTAATTGCCAAGCTAAGAAGAATGCTTCCATATTTCACTTCTCTACCTTCCGACACCAATATTGCAGTCTCTATATTGTTAGCTTCAAATGAATTATCATAATAATAATTATTTCCATAATAAAAGGAATAATGAGAGATTTCAGAGTTTGAAGCCATCGCCTTAAATTTGTACAAACACCTTGGCATTCTTCCTGAGATATTGTTATGTGCAGGGTCCAATATACGGAGATATGTGAGATCGCAAAGTTTGTACGGACTGTGGCCATGAAACTGATTTGAACGAAGGCTAAGAACCGCCAAAATTGAAAGGCTTGTTCCAATCCACATTGGTATCTTTCCTAGAAACTTATTGTAACTAAGGTCAAGAATAGTCAATTCTGTACATTTCTTTAGATATGGAGGCAACTCCCCGTGCAAGTGATTATTGCGCAAGTGCAAGTATTTGAGGCTCCAGTGCAAGTAGCCCAAAGACCTTAGAATATTCCCAATTAAATTGTTGCTTTCTAAATTTACAACTACCAAGTTTTTCCAGTTTCTGAAACAGTCAGGAATTTTTCCAGATAGACGATGGTTGTCCAGATGAAGAATTGAAAGTGCCTTCGGTTCACTATTATTATTACAGAAGAAGCGAAAGAGCGTTCCAGAAAACGATGAGTTGGAAAAGATCTAGTATCTCTACTGTTGATGAAACAAGAGGTGATGAACCATTGAACTGGTTAGAATCTAGGAAAATATCCTGATACTGCGAACTGGGAAATATATGTGGAACCTCACCAAACAATTTATTTTCAGAGAGATCAATAAACCTTAATTGGGAAGAAAAGTTCCAAAACCAAGTCATAATGGTACCTGAAATTCTTGTGTTGGACATGCTAAGAAACTGCAACTGCGTTTGACTCTGAAGCCACATGGGCAATTCCGATGGCTCCAGATGCCAAGAATTTAAAAGCAAAATAGAAAGTTGGAATGGAGGAAGCCACTAGTAGTTTATGTTGGAATTTTAAAAGGTTGTAAAAATTTAACCGTTTTATTTATTTAATTATTTTAGTTATTTTATTTTATTTATTGTGGGGTTATAAATATTTAATATTTAGGTTTTATTTTTAGTTGGTGAATGCCTTAATTTTTTGGTTGGTGAAGGTTACATGTTTTTGGATGCCTATAAAAGGTCACTCTTCATTCATATTTGAAACACACACAATACACTATCAGAATATCACATACACATTCTAATTCTCTCTTTTTCTACTTTTACATATATTCTCTACTTATTATTATTATTATTATTATTTTGGGCAATGGTTATGTGACTTGGATACCTATATCTGTCTATGAACGTGCTCATAGCGGATCCTGAGTCTATGTACAAGGGGTCATATCTTGGAGTCTTGTAGACCGTCAGTACCTGCACGTAGGGAGGCTACAAAGGCTTTAGGACATCGTCTTTGACGTGCTTCACCGTACCAAACTCACCTTCTTACTTATTATTTATTTTCTTTTACTTACCTATTATTTTGTTTTCTTCAATTTCATTATACCTTCAAAGCTTTCCAATCTGTTTATATGTTATTTATAATATAAATGTTTTGTATTTGGCTTTACGGAAAAATGAAAACTATTATTTTTTATAACAGTTTCAAGAGTCAATGAGTTTCCACTTGCTTGAAATTCCACCAATCTTGTAAGATTAGTGAAATGTAGTTGAGAGACAACATTTGTTAAATTATTAACACCAATTCTCAAAACTTCTAGGCATGACAGATTGCCAAAGGACAGTGGAAGGGAACCTGATTTTGAGTTATGAGAAAGATCAAGGGCGCGCAACTTTTCAAAATGATCAAGCTTATCTGTTAAATGGCCAGAAAGATTGTTCCCTGACAGACTCAATGAGATTGTTCTCCGACATATCAAGAGTAGTCAACTTACAAAGATTTCCCAAAGAGTTCGGGATATTCCCTGCAACTTGATTAGAATTTAAGTCAAGATTGACAATGGATGTGAGGTTTCCAAGGGAAGACGAGATCTCACCATGAAAAGAATTGCCGGAAAGAATAAGGGACTGAAGGTGGCTAAGCCTGTACAACCATTTAGGTATAGTATAACTGATAGAGTTGTACTGGAGATGAAGGAATTTAAGATTAGTCATGTTGGCAATACCACCAGGTATGTGATAAAGTCCACAAAAAGACATATCCAAGTTCTCCACCAAAGACGGGAGTGTGTTTGTCACCCGCAACCAATCAGATGCTTTGCTAAGATTTGCACCACTCATGTCCAAGTGTTGCAATTGAGAAAGACCAGAAATCCATTGAAGGCTCTCAACCTCCAGTTCCAAATAGGAATCGTGCAGATCAAGAACCTGTAGACTTTTTAGATTTCCCAATTGATGAGGAATTAATCCAGTGAACAACGACTCTGAGAGGTTAAGATATCTTAAACTTTTGAGAGAACCTAAGAAGCTAGGAATCTGCATTCTTCGAAAATCATTGTTGCTTAGATCCAAGTAGGTAAGATGCTTTAAATTGGGTAGAGATGGATTTATCTTACCACTTAACATGTCCACATGTCCGACAAGGTGGAGCTCGCAGACATGACCTGTTAAATTGTCACAGACAACTGCCGTCCAATTGCCACAATCTCCTTCACCAGCCCAAGATGAAAGCTGATTGCTGTAAGGATCTTCAAGATCGTGCGTAAAATTCAAAAGTGCTTGTCTCTCATTTTGTTTGCAAGGCGCACTCAGATTTGCATTGCATAATAATAAGCAAATGGTAAATAAGGTTGCAGTGCTTAGAAACCTGACAACAGTGCTACCCATATTCATGAGCTAAATACTTACTCTGTGAGCAATAATGAGTCATCTAGAGTGCTATTTATACATCTTTTGCGGAGAGGACGTGTCCAAACGGGATCTTCTCTTCTCACATACTTGCACTTAAACAAAACGTGAATAAGGAGTTCAGTGGAGCAAATGACTAAGATTTAAAAAAGCTGTATATTAGTCTTTCATAACGTGTAGGACATATTTTGGCAGAATGTCATTTATTTTTGGGTTATTTATGTACATGCCCCATGTGCTTTCAAACTTGTCTCAGATTACCATTTGTGTTTGAAAACGTCTCAAAGTACCCTCTAACATTTTAAAAACCGTCTCACGTTACTCCTTCCGTCAGTTTTTTTGACGTTCCGTTACGAACGTTGGGCCCCACTTCCTTTTTTTTCCTTTTTCCCCCCCCCCCCCCCCCCCCCCACCCCCAAAACCAAATTCTAGAACAACTTTGTTACTGTTCATCCAACTAGTTTTTGGGCTGCCATCTCCTCCTCTGGCCACCCCAAGCGACGACATGGGTATCAAAAGAACCAGCACGTTGTCCTCTACTAGCCTCACATCTCAACCGCTGACAACCGCCGGAAAAAGCAAGAAATTGGCCTGTTTTTACCCAAAATCTCCATCGCTCGTTCGGGCGATTCCGAGCACCATTTGCTTCGATCCAGGTATGATTTTTCAACCTCTCGAGCTGTTCTTGCTGCTAGTTGTGTTGGTTAGGATAAATTTGAGTTTTGGAGGGTAAATAAGCTATGAACAGTAATAAAGGGGAGGGGCTGCTGTTTTGGAATGGGGGGAGGGGGAAGGAGGAGAAAAAAAGAAGTGGGGCCCAACATTCGTAACGGAACGTCAAAAATACTGACGGAATGGGTAACGTGAGACGGTTTTTACAAGGTTAGACGGTACTTTGAGACGTTTTCAAACACATGTGGTAATCTGAGACAAGTTTGAAAGCACAGGGGGTATGTACATAAATAAGCCTTTATTTTTCATTAGATTTTCTTTTGGCAAAAGGCACACTATTATCCTCTATTGGGTTTCTGAGAAAAAGGCACACTATTATCCTCCATTTAGATGAAGAAATTGAAAATTACATAGAATTCTAAAATGACGGAATTTAGATTTCCATCATTTCAATTTCTGGCAATTGAAGATTTCAGTGTTTGAATTTTATGTATGTCGAATTTTGTAAATGGAACTATGAAAATTGTGAAATGATGCTTATTTTGGTGGAAATTAAACTCGAGAATTTGATGTCCTAATTTCCATGATTTTTTCCACACATCAGTTAATAAATTCTGCGTTTAAGTTGTCAAACAAGGAAATTGTCAATTTCTTAATTCTCTTAAATTCTCGACTTTTAACTAAATTTCGAGTTATTTTACCTCATCCAAACTAAATTCTGAGTTAGTTTTAGTGTATGTAATTGTTTTTATGTGTGAGGAGGCGTTCTTGAACTCAATAAACCAACCCTTTGATACACATGCAGTGATTTGGCTATGTTCATCTACTGTATTCCTCCTCCTGGATTTTGATTCTTACTATATGTTTTTTGTTTGTCCTTTTTCTTACTAATTCAAGATATATAATATTCTCATCCGTCATGAGTTGTTATCTTCTTTCCTAAGAAAAACATATAAACAAGCATCTGATTGTATTGATTGGGATTATTTATCTCTCTGCATTCTTTTGTCTTTCATCCCATTCTAACTCAGTAGACTCGTATTTTCGAAGCGTTTCTTTTTTGTGTGGAAGAAACCTCCGCGGTACAAGGGATAACTTTATTGATTAACAACTAAAAAAAGAAGGGGGGACTTAAAGCCTGACCTCAATTACAAGCATTGATATCCAAGAAAAGTACATCCTGTCTAATGCATCTCTTAAAATTTTTAGTAAATTGAGTTTAGACTCATAAAATTCATTTTGAATCACCTACAACCCTTCTCTTTATTGAATTAAGGTCCGCCAAGTGGAAAAAAGACTGGAAATGAAAGAAAGTGTGGGGTGATGCCTATGCTTGCCACTAATTAGAAAACACACTCGTGGTCCATCCTTGTAAAAAAATCGTGTGGGTTTTTATCAAGCAGATCCCAAAATCTTTTTTTTTTTTTGGTGGACTACACTAATCAAAAGAAAGTTAATGATTTTTTGGCTTAAATGTTAAAATGGTCCCTGTGTTTTATCTCATAGGCCAATTTAGTCCCCGTGTTATCAATTTGGCCAATTTGGTCCTTGTGTTTGTATATGTTAGTCAATGTGGTCCATTCCTTTAAAAATATAAAATTAATTTTTTTAAAAATGTAATTGATGATAAAAATTTTAATTCAAACTGAAAATGAAATATATTTCTTTTAAATTTCACCTTCCCCAATTCGCGCACACACCTCAACCACCTCCCAAACCCAACCACCATCACCACCACCACTCCAACCCCAAAACCATAGCCACCCTCACCACCATTCCAACCCCACATAAACTACAACAACTCTCTCTCTCTCTCTCTCTCTCTCTCTCTCTCTCTGACAAATCATGAAGATCATCATAGCCAGTCACCGTAAGCTTGACGGCTCTACCGCCAATTGATCATCCTGGCTGTAGCAAAAGTCGATGACATCCAGACCCATGGATCGGAGAGGAGAGAGAGATGAAGGGTAGAGTATGAGAAAATCTTAAATAGAAGATAGAAGAAAATTTGCAGCAAGAAAAGAGTAAGCATCAATTCTACTAAGAACCCTTTTTTTTTTTCCTACGAGAATCGAGACCATTGGAGGTTGAGGTTGTGTGAGTTTTAATCATTTTAGCATTATTATTATTTGAGTTTAAATCTTTACAATTAATTACAAAATTTTAAATTAATTTTAAATGTTCTTTTTTAAGGTTTTAACATAATTTTGACTAAAAGGATCAAATTTGTTAACAGATACAAACACAGGTACTAAATTGGCCAAATTAATAACACAAGGACTAAATTGGCCGATAAGATAAAACACAGGGACCATTTCAACATTTAAGCCATGATTTTTTATACCTATAAATAATCAATGAAGAAGTAAATTATGATAGGAAATACAATTATTAACAAACTATTTCTATTTGTTTGGTAAACTTGGGAGGTCAAAGCACTTGGCAAGTCATGAGAGTTTATTAGACAAGGTCGTTAGTGACTAATTTATAGGTCAGTCAAAAGAAAAAAGACATAAGGAAAATCAAGTGCAGGATGCCTTTTTTTTCTCATCACAACTAATTCAAAGCACTGACAATCCACTTACGATCATGCCTTGATATAGCACAATAAGTTGGAGAAATGAAAATTAACAAAGACAACTAGACTAGGAAGTTGTTGATTTTACTTTCATAATTTACCACAATTATAAAAATAAAAAAAATAAAAAAAACAGTTTGATAAAACTAATTTAGTTATCTTTGCATTCTAATTCCTTTACTATACAAAGGTTAAACCTATGCCACCTAACCAACACTAAATTACCTTAGATCAGGCAAATCACAGTCGAAGATCAGCTAAGAAGTACCCAAAAAATACCACAATTTCAATTCAAACAAGGACATATGTGAGAGATTAATTTGGGCTGGATTGATTTAAGTAAGGAAATTTAAACTTAGAAGAGCTTCATATTAACTGATGTTGGCTTTATAAGCAAGTTTGAGTTGAACTTTGTCCCATATTGGAAATTTATTTCGACCTCTTTACAAGACTCTGGGTCAATAAATCATTAAATATATATAGGGTTTTTGATCGAAACTTTTCATGGACTAAATTTTTGGTCACCCCCAATTATTGCTCGAGTTTTATTTTGGTCTACTGACTAAATTTTTCGGTCCGACCGTCAAAGTCTGTCAATTATTTCGTGAAATTGAGAAGCAAAACCGTCAAAGTCAGTCCATCCCCGCAACCCACTGATAACTGTTCACCTAATTCCTCTCTCTGTCAATTGTTCTGTTAAACACGATTACTTGTCTGCCATATAAGTTGGTCATGTGTGCGTTTTGAGCCTCTCCTAGGGAAGATTTCTTCACACTGAGCCATGATGAACAAGCCACTATTTTCCAGCATTTGACAAAGTATTAGCTGAGGGAACCCAACAATGACTTTAAATTTATAGAAATTATATCTAGCATACCTAGAATCAGCCATCTTGGGAACCTCTTCTTTGGGAACAGAGGAGCCAAAGTCAGCTTGTTGAGTTAACAAATCCATGGATTTTAATTCTCTAGGGGCTTGTTTGGTACACAGGACTGTCTTGACATGGACTATATTTAGGGACTGGTTTGGCTTGGCTTGGCTTGATCTTATATATATATTATATATGTATATATGTATTTATATATATACATGTATATGTGTATATACATGTATATGTGTATATACATGTATATATGTACATTATAGTATATGTGTATGTAATAATAATAATAATAATAATAATAATAATAATAATAATAATAATATATGTTATTAGTATTACAATATAATATATGCATCTTATATATTGGTGAACATAGGACTAGCTAATCCTCCCTTTCTACATGGGTTTAGTAGTCCCCTCCTAGTGAGGTATTTTTGGTGGGCCCGGTATTAGCAATCTCATCTAAGACTAGAATTAAATAAAACAAACATGGTACTAAATTTAGTCCAATCCAGTCCAAGCCAAGTCTGTGTACCAAACGACCCCTAGGAGTTGTTGGCACATTCCTTGAGTTTTCCATAAATGGAAAAAAAAAATTACGAACATCTCTTCAATTTTTCAGATTTTTATAATTATTTTGTTTAATTTTAATTACTGTATTAATACTTTAATTCATATGAATAATTTTGGGGGAGATATTTCTCCGGCATCACTCTCTCCTCCAGATCTAAGTTGCACGGGAAAAGAGGGAGAGATGAGAGAGATAATAGGGGAAGTGATGGAGAGATGGAGAGATGAGAGGGGGAATTGGTGGGAAGAGAGAGAAGATGAGGGGTTTGACAAGATCGTCTAGCTCAGGAGTTGGGATGCTGAGTATTGTTAAAAATTTATTCCTAATTTATTTTTATTTTATATATTTTTAAACATGGTAAACATTTCAAGAATTTTTTATATTTAATTTGAATTTTTAGTAGTTACATTTACTAAAATACTCATATTATGTCAGCTGATTTAACGATTTTCATATGAAAACTAATAGAATATGGCAACCTTGATCACATTGTGGAAGTTCAGGGAGGAGATTGAGTCATTTAAAAAGTCATGAGGCAAACTAAGACTATTTAAAAACTACAAAGGGCATTTCAACAAATAAACTTTTATTTATTTATTTATTATGATAACAACTAATTCTATGCACTCAATAATACTGATCATGGGTCCTTCTCCAAAGAAATGTTGTGTGGTTCTTATCAAAAGTGCTTTCTCACTTTTACTACACCACTTCTACGGCAGTTTCAAATTTTTTTATGAAATCATATGTATTTGACATTTTGTCTATCGGCTAATATATTTGTCTTTTTTCTTAAAAAGAGGAAAATGATTTGGTTGTTGTGTACCAAGAAAATTTGATCCATGTTCTTATTTTATTTTTTATTTTAAAAATTTTTCTAAACAAAAAGATTTGGTTGTTGTGTACCAAGTAAATACCCTTAGAATTTAAACAATACTATGGTCATTCATAATTCATGAAAAACAAAACATAAACAAAATGCAAGCAAACAAAAAAGCAAAGCCTCTTAGGAGTGGGCACATGTATATTCCGGCCTCTCTAAGAGATTTTCCCTTGACAGGAGGTGCAACTGCACCTTCTTGCACCCACGCCATTATAAATAAATGTATATGTATTTTATCTTTTATGGAGGTTTATGTATTAAATGCTTTTGTGGTCGTTAGGTTTTACATGGAAATTCAATTTGGTCACGGAGATAAATATTTAGCTAAATCAGTCACTTTTTAACCAAAATTTACAATTTGTAGGTTCATCATTAAGTTTTTAATGGAAACAAACTGTGTAAGTATATACAATGATCAATTTAACTAAATTTGTTCTCAGTGGCTAAATTGAAATTTTGTGTAAAATATAATGGCCAAAAAGGTATTCAAAATATATGATTGCATGAAAATCTGTAGTTGTGTTGTGTCAGCAAAATTGAGATTTCTTCTACTTTAAATATCTGTCTCTCTCGCGAGTCGCAACAAATGAGGGCCCAAAAACAAACAGACTAAAAAAGCCCACAGGTAAGATATCAGAGATATGCAGGCCCAAGTTGAGCATCTACCAGGCAAAATTAGCAGCTAGACTAGAGTTTTACAACTTCGATTCGATTAAAAAAGGACCAACGAATTGATCAAAAACACAAAAAAGAGGGAGAATGATGTCGTTTTGATCCACTGCAACTGCAACCGCAACCGCAACCGCCTCGTCATCTCTGAACTCACCCAGCCCAAAAATCCCAACCATCGATAATGAGAGTGAGCTCCGGCGATGGCCTCAGTGGCGGCGCCACCTCCGCCGCCTCCGCCACTGCCGCCGCGGCTTCCAGGGACGCCGAGGCCCTCTTCCGCTCCAAACCCATCTCCGAGATCCGAACCGTCGAGTCCACCACCCGAACCCAGATCCAATCCAAGATGGAGGAGCTCCGCCAGCTCGTCGGCACCCGCTACCGCGATCTCATCGACTCCGCCGACTCCATCGTCCTCATGAAGCGCTCCTCCCACTCCATCTCCCTCAACATCTCCTCCGTCCACGCCTCCATCGATTCCCTTTCCTCCTCCGCCTCCACCCCCGACCTGCCCGACCCCTCCCGCCACGACCCGACCCGCCACCGCATCTACGGCATTGCCTGCCGGGTCAAGTACCTCGTCGACACCCCTGAGAACATCTGGGGCTGCCTCGACGAGTCCATGTTCCTCGAGTCTGCCGCGCGCTACTCCCGCGCCAGTCACGTGCACTCCATCCTCACGCTCCCCGGTCACGTGCGTTTCCTCTCCAACTTCCCTCTGCTCCAGCACCAGTGGCAGATCGTCGACAGCTTCAAGTCTCAGATCTCTCAGCGCGCCCGCGACCGCCTCTTCGATCGGGAGCTCCAGCTGCCCATCTCCTCCTACGCCGACGCATTGGCAGCCGTTGCTCTGATCGACGACCTCCGCCCCGAGCACGTCCTCTCGCTCTTCCTCGAGACTCGGAAGTCGTGGGTCTCGCAGATACTCAACGCCTGCGGTGTCGATGCGCAGTGCTCCGACGTCGTTTCGGTGCTGTGCGAGGCCTTGAGGGTGATTCAAGTGACTGTGGGGCAGGTTGGGGAGCTCTTCTTGCGGGTGTTTAACGACATGCCGTTGTTTTACAAAGTGGTTTTGGGTTCCCCACCTGCATCTCAACTGTTTGGTGGAATTCCCAACCCGGATGAGGAGGTCAAGCTTTGGAACTCGTTCAGGGAGAAGCTGGAGGCCGCCATGGGAATGCTGGAGAAGGATTATATTGCCAAGGCTTGTCGCTCGTGGCTCAAGGACTGTGGAGGCCAGATGGTGGATAAGATCAATGGGAGGTTTCTCATTGATGCCATTGGCAGCGGCCATGAGCTCGCCTCAGCTGAGAAGTTGATTAGGGAGACTATGAATAGCAAAGAGGTATTAGAAGGGAGCTTGGAGTGGCTCAAGAATGTTTTCGGGTCCAACATTGACCTGCCTTGGAGTAGAATGAGTGAACTTGTTCTGGGAGACGATTCGGACCTATGGGACAGTATCTTTGAACCAGCATTTGTCGGGAGGATGAAGGTGATTGTGGACCGCAGGTTTGAGGAGCTCACGAGGGCCGTGAACGTTAAGGAGGGTGAACCCATTGATTTTCTTGGTGCTGGTGGTGGAATTTGGTTTGTAGAAGCCAAATCCAAGCATGGTAAAAAGGGTACTTCTGCTCTGCCTTGTGAAGAGAATTGTCTCAATTTCTATTTTGGTCCTCAAGCTAGTGGTATTAGGGATGCTGTGGATGGTAGCTGTCAGGGGGTTCTTGATGACTTACTGTGTTTCTTAGAATCTCCAAAGGCAGCCCTTAGATTAAAGGATCTGGCACCCTATCTACAAGATAAATGTTACCAAACCATATCTGTTATATTGATGCAACTGAATAGTGAGCTTGGGAATTTGGAAAGTGGCAAAGACAAGCAAGGGCTGGTAACCGTTGAGAGGGCACTTTTCATTGGGAGACTCTTGTTTGCATTGCAGAACCACTCCAAACACATTCCCATCATACTTGGCCCTCCAAGGTCTTGGGCAAATGCAACTGGGTCTGCAGTTTTCGATAAGTTACCATCCATGTTGAGACAATCTAGAGCCCCCACTGATTCTCCCGTGCTTGATAGCCCCTTGGGTTCTAAAAGGCACACTTCATCTGCTACTGCTGCATTGCTTGGAGCAAGCCAAAGTGCAAGCCCTAAACTTGAAGAACTTAATGTAACTATGCGAGATCTCCGCATTAGAGCGCATGGTTTGTGGATGTCATGGTTGTCCGATGAGCTTTCAGTTATTCTTTCTGATGATCTTGAAAAAGATTATGCTTTGTCATCATCAAGTCCTCTGAGGGTAAGTTGCATTTAACACACTGCTTTCTGTGTGTACCTTTTTCGGTGCTGCTATCAATTAACTATGCCTTTTAATTAGTATAAGTGAAATAAATTGAGAGCTTACATGACTGGTAATAAACTAGTTGTTGGATGCTAATTGGGACGTGCAAATGATCCTTTTCATCTGTTTTCAGTTAGAAAAAAGAGAAATGAAAGGGCTTTAGAGACTCTCGAAGCTGAACGGCCTAAACTTGATATTGCAAGGTGGTCTTGATTATTATAATTTGATAATTGGTCAGCAACCACCCTATAATCAGTGATTATTGGAAAGTGGGCCTAATGATATGGTAAACAAACATTCATCACAAAAATTTGTCTATACCTACAAATGCAGGACTAATGATATGGTGTTAAATGAAACAGACCTGAAGAAGTAAAATTGGTTGCTTGCTTTTAAAGCAAATCCATGGGTTGGCTTAACATAGTAGTGTGTTTAAGTGCACGTTTTATTAGTATTTCTGAAGAACATTTTGTGTTCATCCATCTGCTGACCAAGATATTGGAGTGCTTAGGTTCTGTTTAAGACCAAGTTGATGGTATATTACGCCATGCTGTTTGTCGTTTGCAAGTATGATGTTGATTAGAATACAATTTACCATAATTTTCATTATTTGGGCAGGGTTGGGAAGAGACAGTAGTTAAGCAAGAGCAGTCTGATGATAACCAATCAGACCTGAGAATTTGGCTCCCATGCATGCCTTCCCTCTATGTAACCTCGTTTCTCTTCCGTGTATGCAAAGAAGTTCATCGAATTGGAGGTCATGTTCTTGACAAAACAATTCTGCAAAAGTTTGCATCAAAGTTGTTGGAAAAGGTATGTAACTCACCTTGATGTCTGACTTCACTCATCTTTTCTGTATTCATCAATATGTAATTGTTTTTCCCAACGAAATCCTAAATCCCAAATCTGACCCATCCTTGTTATTTCTCAAGCTTTAACCATCAGTATGTTATTCCACATGCCACCCACTAGACCAAAAGGCCATTAACCATCAGTTTGTTATTCTTACTTGTAATTTTCTGAATACCCCCGCTTTTTTGTCTTAATTTTGTTTCTTCTAAAAAAAATTGTTACTATCACTTAGCTTGAACTCCAGCTTCTTATCTTGCACTCTCAGAGGTGTTTACTTTGTGATATTTATGTGAAGAATGAAGAAGTTGCAAGTTGTTTTGTTAAACAATAGTTGTGATTTCTACTCTCAACTATTTCTCTTTGATTGTTTATGTGATTGCAATATTTTCACGTAGGTCATTGATATTTATGGGGACTTCCTTTCTACTCTAGAGGCTGGTGGAACTGAAGTGTCCGAAAAAGGAGTTTTGCAAGTTTTGTTAGATTTGAGATTTGTTGTTGATGTTCTTTCTGGGGGTGATTCCAATGTGAGTGAGGAGCCATCTATAAACCTAAAGGCAAAAAGTCCTTTCAGACGGAAGCAGGAACAAAGCCACGTGAAGTCTGTCATTAGAGAGCGTTTTGATGGGTTGATAAATCGCCTTTCACAAAGATTGGATCCCATAGATTGGCTTACGTGAGTTTGTTCATTCTTGTGAATAAAATTTAAAGAGTATAAAGATTTTCCAAAAGTTTGGATCTGAGAGTGGTGTCTCCTTACATGCATGTTTCTCCCCCATTGTTCCCCTTAAAAGGCTGTCCCTAATTGTTGCTTTCAGAGGAAAATGAATATTCAGGAGTTTCCAGGTTATGTCTTGGCTAGCTAGTCATTTTTTATATTCTGGTCACAATGCGTATTGGATCTTATAAGGAAAAAAATTAGCTAATATCTTTATCTTACCTAGGAAAAAGAGATAGTGACTAGTATTGATAGGGGATAGAATGATGTGTGTTGATATTATGAATGCACCGACAAGTATCCTGTGCTGGATCTTTTTCTTTTCCTGTGGCAATCCTGAGCTGGATCTCGCCTAAGAGAAAATCTTATAATATTCTGTTATGTGCATTTCCAGTGGCTCTTGAGCCTAGTGGCACCTCCTCCTTTTAGAATAAGATTGGGAGGTGAGATCAAGAGTTCATGGCTTGGTTGTTCTGGCTATGTGTCTTTAGATTCCTAAGCCAGACTGCTGCTAAAACAAAAATAAAATGGAGGGATATCTATAATATTGTGTTGTATATCAATTATTCATAGCATTTTAAAATAATTTTGTAACTAATTAGGCATTTGACTTTGTGTTTTCTTACTTTATCTCATATCAGGTATGAGCCATATCTCTGGGAAAATGAGAGGCAATCATACCTACGGCATGCTGTCCTTTTCGGATTCTTTGTGCAACTTAATCGCATGTATACAGATACTGTTCAAAAACTTCCTACTAATTCCGAGTCCAATATAATGAGATGCTCTTCAGTTCCTCGCTTCAAGTACCTTCCCATCAGGTACGTTTTCTGAAACTCAAATTATTTTCTACTTTTTGAGCAACCCCTTTACATGGTGTCCACAGGCATGTGTTATCAATTTTGAGTCTTTTCAAATTTCTTATACATATAAATTGAATTGAACTGGCTGATCAGTTACAGATGACTGCATATTAGTGTTTTCCAGTTTTAACTCTGGCCAAAAATAGTTATTGCCAAAGGGTACCATTCAATATTGGGTTCATAGTTTTGACTTCATTTTGGTGTTCCAGTGCCCCAGCATTGTCTTCAAGAGGGACAGCTAAGACGTCCATTCCAACATCTTCAGATGATATTTCTTCGAGAAGTACCTGGAAATCTTATGCAAATGGAGACCTGTCCAGTAAGCTTGATTTGGATGATAACTCGAGTTTTGGGGTTGCAGTACCAATTTTTAAATCTTTCATGCAGGCAAGGCTTTCTATCTCTTTAGTTTTTCTTGTCACAAGTTCTTCCTATTTTCGTAGTTGCATTTAAACAAGTATTGATTTCATATTGGAATAGGAATGCATATGTTGTTTGAGATGTAAATTTTTAATGGCATTATTAGACTTGGGGAAGTCATACATGGGACAATAGCACAACACTGACATGAACTAAAAGTTAAGTTTTCTGGTGGAGTCTTTTCGGTTCGGATCTGTAATGGGTTAACTTATGATGACACCTTATCTCAAAGGTTCAGTCAGTGCCATTGGTGAAACAGGTTAATGTGTTAGTGACATGTTTTCTTCATGATAGATGCTTTTTTTTCTTTTCCTTTTAAAAAACTCTTCAGAGTATAAATTTTTTTGGGTTGTATTTCTTTAACATGTTTTGGATTGTTGTATCTGATATATAATGTGTTGGACACAGTTTTTATGGCAATATATTATATTTTGTTTATGTTATTCTTGGTTTGGGTTTAGTATTTTTCCACACAATACGAACATGCTAAATCACAGTACATTGCCAGGTTTATTGATGATAATCCAAAGTTTATAGTTTGGAAGTGATGGCAATATGCTGATTTTAGATACAAAATTCTCATAAACTTCTTATGTGTGAATATTGTTTAAGACCATCCAGACTTGAGTGGTATGGTATACAATTTTCACTCTTTTGTGTCAACTTGATTTTGATTTGCGAGTCTACTGCATATAGGATTTATATGGAGAAATTTTTTCTGGTTATCCGCTTGTTTGCCATATTTGGATAGCCAGGTTGTGAATATGATGTTCCTTGTAATTGGCAGGCTAGAAGCATATTTGGAGAGAGCACATTGAAACTGGGATCAATGCTAACAGATGGGCAAGTGGGCATATTGAAGGATAGATCAGCAGCCGCCATGTCGACATTTGGTGACATTCTACCTGCCCAGGCTGCAGGTCTCCTCTCATCGTTCACAACTTCCAGATCAGACTCTTGATTGCCTACAGAATCCTTCAGTCTTATGTTCTTTTGGGCATATATAAGTAATTTTTCACTGTGAAGAGAAACAGTGGAGTCTCACCAAGCATGAGATTAGGGCGCCAGAGTTTGCAGTACTTATTTGAAACCAGGTAGAAAAGGTATGTGATTGAAATGAAGCCCTGAGTTTTGGATTTTAGTTGAAGTTTCAGGTGGGGGATTAGGAAACTTAAAATGATGAGGTTATGTATAGAAGCCAGATAGGTTGAGTCTTTTTTTTCTTTTTTCAATTAATTCATTTTTTGCTTCCATAGCTTATTATTTTCCGGGGTTCTGTTATTATAAACTTGTATTCTTTTATTTATTTATACCTTTTGATGTTTGGAAAGAGCTGTCTGGTTATGGATATTGTTTGTACTTTAGTGGACAGCTTGAACACTATTGTTGTACTTTAGTTTATAGATTCTGAATAAAATATTTGTGTTTCCAATCAAAAGAAAACAGTTTGGGCTGGTGTTGTTTGTGTTGAAGTTACTGCTGGTGTTCCCTGGCTGTTAAGCTGATAGTTGTCTGCACTTTTGCTGACTTCCTATTGACTTCTATATTTGGTTTTTCTTTCTATTTTCGGGAGAGGGGTGTTGCTCCTGTTAGTTCCTTGTGAAATGAATTATTACAAGTCTTCTAAGCCTCTTTACCACAAGTTGTTTGTCCATGTCTTATTAATTTGTCATCGCTGTTTAGTTATCCTGACAATTCCATCGAGTGGCTGACCACCATCTGAATTATGCTTTAAGCTCTGTAACAAAGAATGTGTCAACCATTTAGTCTGTCAACATACTATGTAGTCTGCTGAGTGCTGTGTATGTTAATCATGTGTTGTTGACTGCTTTACGAGTAGAATGTTGTCTTGGAAGAGGCGTGTAGTTCGAGTGGTAGTACTTAAGAGCATTCACCATGCACCTGAGTTCTTGTCTTGGGTTACACCCCCAATATGGCTAGTGTTCTAAAAGTTTTATATATCTTACCTTGTATTTACACTTGCTCGAAAGCAAGGCATAGTAAGAATGGTCTGTCATCACTACCTTTATTGTCTTTGGTTTTTTTTCTAAGGCCCAGAAAAAGAACAGAAAAGCTGACGTGGGAGGAGTCACGGCAGTACCTATAATGGTTCTGAGTCGGACAGATGCCATTGAGTTCTCTTACAATATTTCTTCGTATATATTTGCTCTACTTAAATAGTAACCGTGCATGGAAGACAATTAGCTTTAGTACGACTTTGTTGCTACTATTTTGCTGCATTACCAAGTCACCTTGAATTGAGTTGTCCTTGGTCAAATTCTGTGATGAATAACATCAAAGTCAAAACTGGTTTTCTGTTTTGTTTATGTTTTTATTAAGTAGAAGTCTGAGATATTCAAGTATATTTTGCAAGTAAGAAAAGTTTGGAAGCATGCTGCTACGTAAAAAAAATTACTGGAGTTGTTCACTATTGTTAAATCTAAAACTTCCTATTGAGTATTATGAAGCATCTCTACTTGAGTGCTCTGAAAATGATGCAATACCTATTTAATGTAGTTTGCTGTGTTTTGTGTTTATTATATTCTCTTCTCGTAGGCCAGTCGGAGTTGGAGGTCGCCACGATTTGGGTGCCAACTTGGAGGATGCGTGCGTGATATTGTTCCATGTTCAAATTCAAATTCAATTGTAGAAATTGTAAAACCCTTTTCATGTATTATTTGTTATGTGTGTATAACTTTCACTATACGAAATTAGCTGTATGTACTCTTAACATGTTAGTTACGAGTTTTTACATAAATGAATTTTTTTTTTCATAATACTTGTCCAGATGTGCCATTAAAACTAATTATTTGTTCACATATTCCATTTGAAAAGAAAAACCAAAAAATAAAGGCAAAAAATCCCTTCCGGCACGAAACTAGGCTAAAACTTTTAGATTGAATACATATTTTTTCCCCATTCAATTTTAATTTCATGAGCCCTTTTCCTTGAAAATGATACTTTTCAGTCTCTTATTCAACTAAACAAAAATGGAAATACTAACTTCACTTCTCTAGAATACAATTTATCTTCTAAGCAAGGCATATTCTGCACAAAATTAACGTGCATCCGGATTTTCTCTGTTAGGTTAAAATTTAATTACGTAAGGAATTATCTCCTTTCTCAGAAATTGATCCAAGGAAACATGATGAATCCTTGAAATTAGTACTTTTATTGGAGGTATAAGGAAAAAAAATTATATAGAGAAAATATGGGCTGAATAATTTATTACTTTTGAAACATACTTTGTATGGCGTACAATACAAACATCTCTTATTGTAGCAAAGAAAAAAAAATTATAAATTATAAAATAAAAAAATAAAAAAACCATCTCTTATTGCCCGCTAAAAGTGAAAATGAAAATGTTTCCCCAATAAAAAACCAATGTAAAAGTAAAATTGCCAACGGATGTCGATTATGAGATTATTTGCAGTGCCAATCAAAGACATTTGCAGATCTCAGCTAAGCACCATGTAATAAAATTTGGGTAATCGTTCATTAAAAAGAAACAACCACGAAGGTCAAAACACTGTAAACATCTAAACAGAAAACTAGCCAAGTAGATTGACACATAGATGATCAAAGGAAGGAAACAGTTACTGCATTTGTCAGTTGGTAGTGTTACTGTTCACTGTTCAGTATTCATCTGTTAGCTTAAAAAATTCAAAAGTAACTCAAAATACAGAAACAAAAACATCGAAGCACTGCAGCTAAGTTGCAGAAAGAGGGATTGGCTTCACCGCACTTTGGATTCGACGAAATGCAGCCTTTACTCTTTCCTTGAGACCTTCATTTTCACTCTCAACATCCCCACTCTGTTTATCAAGCTGTGCCAAATTCCCATCAACACTAATCACTAGTTTGCCATTTTCTCCAGGCTTCACATCCCCAAAGAGTGATACAAGAAGTGCATGAATGACCTTTTCCACCTTCTTCCCATTCTCTTCCTCAGTTTTTACGTCCTCAGATTCAACAACTACCTTGGGTACTTCTCGGTTGATATTCAAAATAAGAGCCACAATGGAGTCTGAAACCATGTCGCTTATAGGATCTGATGACCAATGTACTGAAATGTGTTTATCTGTATCCTGCTTCACTGTCACCCGATCATGCACTCGCAATGTTGGCACCCCAGATTCCTCATCCACTGAAGACTCTACACTCTCATATATTTGCCTTAGCCGGTGTTTAATCACAGTGAAGCCACTAGCAAATGGGATGGTAATTCGTTGAGTGACATTTGCTGTGCACAGCTGTGAGAAGACATGAAGATCATCAGAAGCCATTATTTGATAACTGAAGCCTTTTTTTACCAGTAAACCGCTGACACTTTCACCAACTTCAGGGGTCTTCTCGGCAAGCCTTCCAATAGCTTTTGCCATTTTCTGTGAGTTAAAATACATTTCAACAGACTGACAATTCTTTGGGGTGAGGATTTTGGTGTTACGATCAGCAAACTGGGTCATCAGCTTCTGTTTGAGCCTCCCCATCTCATTAGCTTCTCCATGAACAAGGATTATATTAGGAGGCCTCAGCTCTTCCAAAAATGCAGTTGTCTGAACAGAGTCTGCATGAGCAGAGAATGAAATGTAATGGACCTGCATGTTGAGAGGAGCACTGAGTCCATTCATAAGAGTTACCTCCTTCGGTTCATTGATGATTGTTTTAGCTAGTGTCCCTTCAACCACATACCCTGGAATAACGCATGCATTTTTCTTATCAGAGCACCACATATCAAATAGCTGCCTTGACAGCCCACTCTGAAGACCACCAGGGCTTGCCATCACCACTGACGGGCCTACATCTTTGAAATTTTCAATGCTCTTTAGTGGTGATACGTACTTGAATATGAAGGGATTTGACTTCGCATTGCGGATCCTATCGTTCATGGAAAGGGTGTATGTCTCATATACAGATAAACATCTTTTTGCAAGTGGGGAAGCATAATAAATAGGAATATTTTGGAGCTCAGGATGGTTTGCCCAATACTCATCAAGGATCAGGAGAAGTTCTTGGGCACGGCCGAGTGCAAAAGCAGGAATTAAGACACGACCCCCTTGAGAGACGGTTGAATGGATAACATCAGTGAATCGCTTCTCTCTGATGTGCCGAGGCTGATGGTGCTGTACACCATACGTGGATTCAATAATGCATATATCAGGCGAGAACTGTGGGGTCTCAGCAGCACGGAGATGCCGGTCTTCTTCACGTGAATAATCACCAGTGTAGAGGACTCTAACGCCGGCAATATCAACCATAAACATAGCAGCACCAAGGACATGACCGGCAGTATAGCACCAAAATCGAATGCCCTCAACCTCTACTGTTTGATGGAAATCAATAACCTACAATTACCATACACTTAGACAATAATCATGAGAAAATCATTCATGTCTTGTTGGGTGTAAAGGATAAGATGTAAAGATTATTCAGATTAAGACTAATAAATAAAGATAAATGGATAATGATGTAAAGATGGTGAGGTTGAGAGTCCATCAATGAGCAAAATGTTAACCAATTCAAAGTACTAATATCGCCAACTGGCCTGCACCAAACTGAAATATTAACCAGGTCAACAAATGCCGATTGAAACACATAACATATATCTCAGATTCTTGAAAACACTACTTTTTCTGCACAAATCACTGGGAATTTTGGCAAAGAGAAAACATACATCACCTATGAAACACAGCCACAACTACAAGCTGTAATGCTGGAAAATTTTGGTTGGTTCAAACATGCATCATTGAAAACAACATAACTCAAATTTAGTACAATCTGTGACAGCAAGGTTCAGTTGGGAACAAAAACCGGTGGCAATGAACACATAGGTCATGGGAAGACAACAAACCTCAATTTTATCCATTGAGGCATTTATGTCCTGCTCATCAAACAACATATCTTCAACGGAAACTTTGCTCACTTTCACATAATCCGTCAAAAGCAACTTCTAGATGGCCTTTGTTGCATAAGTCATAAAGACTCGGCCTTTGAATGTGGTCTATCAAAAGTTACAGAGATATTAGTTCCCTGGAAAATAAAATACAAACTAATTATATAATTATTTATTCAGAAAGTGAAAAACTTCTCAAGAAAGTAAGGTAGGGAAGCAGCATGATCCAAGTGAAAGCTGCAGGCAAAAAGTATGACCTAATATGAAGAGTCTACAATAATGAGGTATCATAAAATTTATTTATACAAACTAAGAGAAATCATCAGAATATTAGGACACTTCTGCATATGAATTTGGCAGCAAAAGGTGAAATCAGACACATCTATAACCATGTTGCCAAATATATAAAAAAGTCTGATGTGTAGAATACAATGTGATTGTGCATGGTTCATGACTTCTTACATATTACAAAAATTATTTACATGATTGTCAAGAAGGGCATAGTACAACTGGCCCTAAGCACAAAGCAGTTTTCCTATTAAAATTCATCTCTTAAAACTCTAAGAAATTAGTCAGAGAGAAAGAAAGGCAAAGTAAGTTCTCCTCAACCAGAATAAACACTGAAATGGTTAGCTCATTCAATTAAAATAAGAAATATTTTGACCCAAAGGGTCATGTCTGATGGTTTTATCATTTCACAAGCAACTGACACATAAAATACTATAGCTGCAGGGGAAGCAAGGACATTGCAGTATTGATGCTATGACTTTTTTTTCTTTTTTTTCTTTTTTTTTTTTAATAGAAACTTTATTGATGCTATGACTTATGAGTTAAACATACGATCAAATAAAAACAAAATGAAAAAAAAAAACATACTGAGTAATGAGGAGGACATCAATTGTGGAAGGATCAATCTCATCAAAGTACGGCAAAGCAGCCATGCCCGAATATGCGGGTGAATTCCACAATCAAACTATCATTCATGGGAAGGTGACCCAAAATCACAAAAGCAAGAAAGAAGAAAAGAAAAGAAAAAAAATTAGAGTCAAGAGAGTGAAGAAGAAGAATTCTAGATTCAATACTCAAAAAATGATAATGCATTTATGTTAATGGCATACCAACACAGTTTTCCCTTTGTAGGACATGTACACACAAGACCGGCCGACTTCATTACCAGCCCCTAAAGGAATTATGATAAGTTTATCATCTTCTCTTGATGCAGAAGCCTCCCGCCGCTTCAGAGGTGAGGGTTGTGCCATGGAAGCCATTTTTACCTGAAAGATAAACGTACCAGAAGCCTTCAATTTCCCATTATAAAGATAAAAACAAATTAAAATTTGGTGCTTAATTACCGAAATTGATTGAAATTTTGCATCATGTAAAATTAACAGTTGTGCCTCCCACAACAGAAGATGTTCCATTTCTTGCCTTTAGTCTTCCCCAATCTTCACAGAAACCAAAAATAATAGGAAAAAACAACCTGAAAGATAAACGTAGCAGAAGACTTCAATTTTCAATTACAATAAGTAGATAAAGCCATTCATACAGGTGCTTATGTCAAATTGAAATATGTTTATCCACAACAACAACAAAACAGAAACAAATTGAAATTTTGCATCATGCAAAATTAACAGTTGGGCCTCCCTAAGACAAAAGTTGAGCTGAATTACAGCTAAATGGGAGTAAAATGAGAGAGAGAAGTCAGTGTTCAAAGATTTCTGAGAATGCAGAGAGAGCTAAAACCCTAGAAAGTGAGAGCGAGAGAGAGAAATTACAGCTCCTACTCGCTGTGGGACCGTAAGCTTCAGGGTTCCATGCTATTCCTTATTTTTATACATACTGAAATTTAATCGACCACTTCGTCCAAAAAATAAAAAAGAAAATTTAATCGACCACAGTGGGAGTCGAACCCACGACCTTCTGATCCGAAGTCAGACGCGCTAATCCACTGCGCTATGCGGTCCGAAGGGTAGACACAGTTTAAAATTTTTATTTAACCTCTTCTTTCTGCTTCATTATTAAACTGTCTTAAATGATATGACCCGAAGGGGAAAAAAACACTCATATAATTTTACCAAAACATGTATTCCATTTTGTTTACTCCGGATCCTCTTTGAAAACTTCTTTTTCACATAGACAACTGCGGTAAATGTTTTTTTTTTAATTTTAATATATTATAAATGTATTGTTTTATCCTTATTTAATAAAGTGTCTTATGTTTTAGTATTTTCAATAAACAAGGGTAAATGTGAAATATGTTCCGATTTTAAGGTCTTCTGACTTTATACATATAGATTTTTATTAATAATACTAGGGTTCCCAATCCTTTGAATTGAAGTGTCTAGCTGTTGTAACTTACATACATGGGTTTAGTATTCATCTGTTAACTTACAAAATTCAAAAGTAACTCAAAATACAGCAACGTAAACATCGAAGCAATGCAGCTAAGTTGCAGAAAGAGGGATTGGCTTCACTGCACTTTGGATTCGACGAATTGCCGCCTTTACTTTTTCCTTGAGACCTTCATGTTCACTCTCAACATCCCCACTCTGTTTATCAAGCTGTGCCACATTCCCATCAACCGTAATCACTAATTTCCCATTTTCTCCAGGCTTCACATCCCCAAAGAGTGATACAAGAAGTGCATGAATGACCTTTTCCACCTTCTTCCCGTTCTCTTCCTCAGTTTTTACGTCCTCTGATTCAACAACTACCTTGGGGACTTCTCGGTTGATATTCAAAATAAGAGCCACAATGGAGTCTGACACCATGTCACTTATAGGATCTGACGACCAATGTAGTGAAATGTGTTTATCTGTATCCTGCTTCACCGTCACCCGATCATGCACTCGCAATGTTGGCACTCCAGATTCCTCATCCACTGAAGACTCTACACTCTCATATATTTGGCTAAGCCGGTGTTTTATCACAATAAAGCCACTAGCAAACGGGATAGTAATCCGTTGTCTGACATTTGCTGTGCACAGCTGTGAGAAGACATGAAGATCATCAGAAGCCATTATTTGATAACTAAAGCCTTTTTTTACCAGTAAACCGCTGATACTTTCACCAACTTCGGGGGTCTTCTCAGCAGGCCTTCCAATAGCTTTTGCCATTTTCTGTGAGTTAAAATACATTTCAACAGACTGACAATTCTTTGGGGTGAGGATATTGGTGTTACGATCAGCAAACTGGGTCATCAGCTTCTGTTTGAGCCTCCCCATCTCATTAGCTTCTCCATGAACAAGGATTATATTAGGAGGCCTCAGCTCTTCCAAAAATGCAGTTGTCTGAAAACAGTCTGCATGAGCAGAGAATGAAATGTAATGGACCTGCATGTTGAGAGGAGCAGTGAGTCCATTCATAAGAGTTACCTCCTTCGGTTCATTGATGATTGTTTTAGCTAGTGTCCCTTCAACCACATAACCTGGAATAACACACGCATTTTTCTTATCAGAGCACCACTTATCAAATAGCTGCCTTGACAGCCCACTCTGAAGACCACCAGGGCTTGCCATCACCACTGACGGGCCTACATCTTTGAAATTTTCAATGCTCTTTAGTGGTGATATGTACTTGAATATGAAGGGATTTGACTTCGCATTGCGGATCCTATCGTTCATGGAAAGGGTGTATGTCTCATATACAGATAAACATCTTTTTGCAAGTGGGGAAGCATAATAAATAGGAATATTTTGGAGATCAGGATGGTTTGCCCAATACTCATCAAGGATCAGGAGAAGTTCTTGGGCACGGCCGAGTGCAAAAGCAGGAATTAAGACACGACCCCCTTGAGAGATGGTTGAATGGATAACATCAGTAAATCGCTTCTCTCTGATGTGCCGAGGTTGATGGTGCTGTACACCATACGTGGATTCAATAATGCATACATCAGGGGAGAACTGTGGGATCTCAGCAGCACGGAGATGCCGGTCTTCTTCACGTGAATAATCACCAGTGTACAGGACTCTAATGCCGGCAATATCAACCATAAACATAGCAGCACCAAGGACATGACCAGCAGTATAGCACCAAAATCGAATGCCCTCAACCTCTACTGTTTGATGGAAATCAATAACCTACAATTATCATACACTGTTAGACAATAATCATGAGAAAATCATTCATGTCTTGTTGGGTGTAAAGGATTAAGGATCGAAAACCAGTATTCAGATTAAGACTGTACTGAATAGAGATAAATGGATAATGATGTAAAGATGGTGAGGTTGAGTCTATCAATGACCAAAATGTTAACCAATTCAAAGTCCTAATATCACCAACTGGCCTGCACCAAACTAAAATATTAACCGGGTCAACAAATGCCGACTGAACTCAGATTCTTGAAAGCACTACTTTTTCTGCACAAATCACTTGGAATTTTGGCAGAGAGAAAACATACATCCCCATGAAACACAGCCACAACTACAAGCTGGAATGCTGGAAAATTTTGGTTGGTTCAAACATACATCATTAGAAACAACATAACTCAAATTTAACATAAATCTGTGAAAGGAGGTTCAGTTGGGAACAAAAATCGATGGCAATAAATACATAGGTCATGGGAAGACAACAAACCTCAATTTTATCCATTGAGGCATTTATGTCCTGCTCATCAAACAACATATCTTCAACTGAAACTTTGCTCACTTTCACATAATCCGTCAAAAGCAACTTGTAGATGGCCTTTGTTGCATAAGTCATAAAGACTCGGCCTTTGAATGTGGTCTATCAAAAGTTATAGAGATATTAGCTCCCTGGAAAATAAAATACAAACTAATTATATATTTATTCATTCAGAAAGTGAAAACCTTCTCAAGAAAGTAAGGTAGGGAAGCGGCATGATCCAAGTGAAAACTGCAAGCAAAAAGTATGACCTAATAAATATTAGTACAATTGGATGAAGAGTCTACAATAATGAGGTAACACTTCCACACATAACTTTGGCAGCAAAAGGTGAAATCAGACACATCTATAACCATGTTGCCAAAGAAAAAAAAAAAAGTCCGATGTGTAGAATACAATGTGGTTGTGCATGGTGCAAGACTTCTTACATGTTATAAAAAATCTTTATGTGATTGTCAAGAAGAGCACAGTACAACTGGCCCTAAGAAGAGAACCTTTCGATTTCCTGATTGTTGTTTTGGTGGCTTTTGTTATGTTTTCTGCTTGGTTGGTTGGATATTTGCTCGTTTATTTTGTTTGTGGTTTTCTATCAACTGTAGGATGAGGGATGTATCTTTTGCGAACTGCTGATCCACTTTGATTCTAATGCCAATTACTACTAGTATTTTTTATGTGTTGTATCTTTTGTAATGTAAAATATGTAAATTTGAGAATTAAGGGGAAGGGGACCACACCCCTCTTAGCAGCAAAATTTCAGAAGGAATTATTGATCATGGAGACATAATAGACAAGAGAAAATGGTAAGAAAATGAAATTCCAGACAATATCACTTGTAAATAAAAACATGAGAAGAATTCATGATATATTATTTGACTTTTTCCTTCAATAATATTCAATAAATTTATTAAAATAATCACATCTTAAAGAGCTCGCGTACATTAAATCCATATTTAAAAAAAGTAATCTTTTCAGGATCACTCAACCTACATATCGGCAGACATACCTATTCATCATATGCTGAAATATACCTATTTGAAAGTCCAGTCCTATAAGAATTTGGGTCCCATTGGCCTTAAATCCAGTCCTATAAGAATTCGGGAATCTAAGCACCTTAAATTTAACTCTCTTTTTTCTAATGGAAAATGAGTCTCAACAACTACCAAGGTATAAGGCCATATTTGAACATTATCTCATGCAACTCTGGCCACAAGGGATTCTTAACAAATTTTTTTTTTGGATGAAAGATTCCTAACAATTGTGTTTTTTTTTCCTTCCTCTTTTTTTTATTTCAATTCCTGCATTAGTGTGATTGCATTGACACCACAAACAGCTGTGACCAAGTCTAGGTTTTCTGCTACCCAAATCAAAACAAAACGTTTTCAGTTTTCGCCTCTTTCCAAACCTCATAATAATCTATTCCACCTTAAGAACTTCAAAACCAAAACGGATTCCTGTGATTGGCCATTAATTCAACTTCAGACATAATTTTTTTTTCTCTTAACAAACCATCACTTCTTCTGGATCGTTCAATTAAAATAAGAAATTTTTTGACCCAACGGGTCATGTCTGATGGTTTTATCATTTCATAAGCAATTGACACATAAAATACTAGAGCTGCAGGAGAAGCAAGGACATTGCAGTATTGATGCTATGACTTATGAGTTAAGCATACGATAAAATAAATAAAAAATTAAGATAAAAAAAACATACTGACTAATGAGGACGACATCAATTGTGGAAGGATCAATCTCATCAAAGTACGGCAAAGCAGCCATGCCCGAATATGCGAGGTGAATTCCACAATCAAACTATCATTCATGGGAAGGTAAACCAAAATCACAAAAGCAAGAAAGATGAGAAAAAAAATATTAGAATAAAGAGAGAGAAGAAGAATAACTCTAGATTCAATACTCAAAAAAAGATATTGCATTTGTGTTAATGGCATACCAACACAGTTTTCCCTTTGTAGGACAAATACACACAAGAGCGGCCGACTTCATTACCAGCTCCTAAAGGAGTTATGATAAGTTTATCATCTTTTCTTGATGCAGAAGCCTCACGCCGCTTCAGAGGTGAGGGTTGTTCCATGGAAGCCATTTTTACCCAGAATGTGTAAAGCCCCACAATCAACCTGAAAGATAAACGTACCAGAAGACTTCAAGTTCCCATTATAAAGACAGAAACAAATTAAAATTTGTGTGCTTAATTACCGAAATTGATTGAAATTTTGCATCATGTAAAATTTACAGTTGTGCCTCCCTAAGACAATAGTTGAGCTTAATTGAAGAAAAGAAAAATATCAACATAAAACCCACAGCACAAGATGTTCCATTTCTTACCTCTAGTCTTCCCCAATCTTCACAGAAACCAAAAATAATAGGAAAAAACAACCTGAAAAGACTTCAATTTCCGGAAGTCAGTGTTCAAAGATTTCCTCCTTCTAAAAATGAAATCGACTACAGTGGGAGTCGAACCCACGGCCTTCTGATCCGAAGTCAGACGCGCTAATCCACTGCGCTATGCGGTCAGAAGAATGGAAGGTGTTTGAACATTGAGTTTAACCTCTTCTTTCTTCTTCGTTATTAAACTGTATTAGATATGACCCAAAGTCTTAGATATGATCCTCTTTGTAAATATCTTTTTAATACGGACAACTGCAGTATATGTTTTTAATTTTTTTCTTTTAATAGATTGTGAATGGTCTTACGTTTTAGTATTTTCATTAACCAAGGGTAAATGTGAAATTTTGAATGTTCCAGTTTTAAGACCTTCTGACTCTATATATATAGATTTTTATTAATAACTAACCTCTCTGCACGCGTTTCTGCGCTTGCGAGAGGTTTTTTTTAAAAAATAAGTGAATTTATTTTAGAATTAAAAAAGATAATGGGTAGTTGTGTTTCATAAAAATAGGATCCATTATCTGCTTTTTCTTTTTCTTTTAATTTTTTTAAATATGAAAAAGTGTGAATTTACCATATTATCTTCATTTAATTAATAATTTGAATTCTTAATGTTTACATTAACTAAAGGCATTTTCTGGTATTTTGAATGTTTCACCGTTCTCTGCCTTTTGCTTTATATATATAGATACTAGGATATTATTTATGTACAAAATGACAAAAATATGAGACCTTATGGAAGTGCAGAAAATGTACAGCAAAAATTTGTGGATATGTTAAAGCTGCTTGGCATTGGAATAAAGGTATGTTAAAGTTGGGCAGTCTGAATTTATATGGAAGCAAAATTTCCCTTTGAAACTAACCACACTGTACATCACACATGCATGAGTGTTTTAACATGTTGGAACTCTTATGTTAAAGCTTGCTTTCCAAGTCTTAATTAACTGGTTATGTTGTTAGAGCATCGGGAAGGTTGGTGGGTGCTCCAAGAATTTTACCACCAACATCAGGAAACGATTCGTATCCTGGCAATGAACTGACTTGTCCGTCTCTGCCAATCTGAACTGGGTACTGCATCAAGTGTCCCTTCATTTCCTTATGCTCCTCAGACACAAATGCTTTCCAGTTCTGTTTGGCAATCTCGCTGACACGCTTAACACATTCAAGGCTCTCAGGATCTTGATAAGTCTCCTCAAGTCCACCAAGGTGCTCAGCCCAGAGAGACATTCGGTAGCCATATACCTGCATCCAATCAAACCAAATTTGCTTTTAATCAATATGGGAAGGAATGCATGCATAGAATTAAAACTAGTTTTGAAGTTGCATTTTGGGCATTCTACTGAGTAATTAGAGTTGCTGAAGGGTTTCAAACCTGGCCATGTGGATGAAGATTCTTTTCAGCTGCCCATGTATGGTGTGGTTGGTAAGCACCCATAGCAATTTCTGTGTCCCTTGAACCATCCATTGATCTTTGGTTAATGTTTGCAGATCCCATGATTACATACTCATCATCAACAATCATCCCTTTGGCATGAACATAAATCATAAACCGGCGAAACTTTTGAGCTAATGCCTGTTAACGAGAGAGAGAGAAACATTAGTGGCTTTTCGTTTGATCTTAAAGCCATCAGAATTCAGAACCCGTCTATGCATTTGGTGTGCAATAAAATATTAACTACTGGTTTACCAGAATGGAGAAATAAGTATACCAGTCCACGATTATCAGTTGGCTGATTAGTTTGGGATGAACTTCTTGAAGATGGGGCTTCACGCTGACCAAGGCAGTAAAAGTTCAAAAAATCCTGTGGATGATACTGATCAAAAAGGCCTGCATCTTCAAGGGCCTTTGAAATGACCTGGTACATCATAACCATTGTCTGTGCCTGTGGTAAAATAGATTTAGACAACCACTATACCTCAAAAATTTAAGTTGTTAGGGAATAGGCCAGCAATACATATCAAGCTAACAAAAGTTACCGTATCATTTAAGGCATACAAAATATGAACCTTTCTATGCATTTTCAAGCATGAACCTTCCTATACAAAGTAAGAAAGAATGGTTGATAACTTTTTTATATTTTATACATTTTAAAGGTAAAGAGATTAAGGAGTTTTTTTGCAGTGTCACAAATGATAGAATGGTCTAACCTGCCAGTATAAAATTTCCTGAACAGCCGAGGCGGTTGGCACGCCCTCTGGCCACATAGGTATCACTATGTACACAGAGAAACGCTCATTTGCTTTGATTTTGCTGGCAATTTTTAGGGCCAGTTCCATTGGGACCAAGTTATCTGCGCCTGTTATAACACCGAGATCTCAAACACATGTCCAAAAAATGTGGTGGTGATATTGCAAAATATCTAAAGAGAACCAAAAACTGTACATTCAAAGGACATTAAATTCAAATAAAAGAATGCTAAGAATATTTGGATTTAGCATCTGCAACATCATAAGGTATTTCGATTTGCATCTTCAGATATTAGAAAGAGAATTTAAGAACATTCAATGTCAAGTTTTTGGCCAAACTTATTACTCTAATATGCAAATTGAACTACGTAGAAAATCACAATGTATCTATAAGATCCAGGAGAAAGTTCTCTCTACGTAGAAAATCACAATGTTAACACATATACTTTGACGGTAGTGTAACAATCTATATAATGAAAAATGAGAGGGAAAAATATGAACAATGTAAATAACATGAATGTCGGTGTATTAAAAAGGATGACGTACTGAAGCAACCAGATATTAGTAGTTGAAAGTGTAATCATAACAGCATCAGCAACTAAGCTGTAATTTACCTGCATTTTTGTAGGATGGCCAGTAGTATGAAGATCCAACAAAATACTGGTTCTCTATGTATATAAAGCGCTGCGCTGATCTTATTGCTTTAATATATGCAACATGGATGCTCTTATCTATTTTCAAATTCTTTCCACAAATAAGATTCTGCAAGAAGAGAAACCCAGATTAAAAAGAGGTTTTTTTTTTTGGTTGCATAAATTTGATGAAAGCTCAAAACGCAGATAGCATGCTCAAAAAGTTGACCTGTCTGTTTATGATTAATGAACAAAAATCCTGGTAGGACTAACTAATCAAGTTGGTTAACTCCATAATCTCGAGTAAAAAGAATAATAAATAGAAAACTCTATGAGGAATACATACGAATAAAGCTAGTTCTGCTAACCTGAGCTTCAGCATCCTGAACACCCTTTGGAAATCCCTTCACCGATCCTGAATCAATGGACCTGAATACCTATCAAACAAGAGTCAAAACTGACCAATCTGTGTAAAGTTTTCATTGAAATGAGTTGTACGATTAAGCTGTAATCACTGAAACTTTTGCTTCCCTACCTGAACATGCCAGTTCTCACGGTCTTCTTCACTGCTAACACGTACGTTTTGATCCCCATCACGACCAGATGATGGAGAGACTATCCATGAAACACGGTCTAGCCTTATCAAGGCGTCATCATGCCTATTAGTGACCTTTTTTATCTTGAAGTCGCGCTTTTTGGCTTTCCTCCATCTTTGTTCAAAATTTGTCAATATATCATATGCAGCAGGACCCTCAATTTTACAGTGTAAATCATGCCATGGTTCCCTTGGGCCATAAGTGTTAGGCTGTACATGTTACAAAAAATAGAACTGTCAAAACATTATATTTGAAATTGGGAAGTTCTACTTATATTTATCATTTTGTTCAGCAAAAGGAGGATTTTGTTCAACAAAAGGAAGACCACTTATGAGATAGACAACTAAAGAGATGCAAACTGAACCCATCATCAGTAGTAGCACAAAGACATGCCATTTATACATTAAACATGACTATCACTTCACAAAATACAAACAAAAACAGAAGAGAAAAAGTTATATGAAGAATAATCTGATAGTAGAACCCAAGCCTTAAATGGACAGGCCACATTACTAATTCATGGCAATGTGGACCGGCAGCCATCTAGCACGGTTGCTGTCAAGCCATGCATGGACAAAAATTCACACACAATTTGAAGTACAGTAAGGTGATATTGTCAAACATCATACCAGGCACTATAAATCATGAAAATCATAATCTATATATATTTTTAAAATGAAGTCATATTCTATTGGACATTTCACTTTGAAACATTATTGAAAACAAACACATAGATGCCACCATACAATACGGCTATTGTCATCATTTTAACTGCTGTAAGAGCACACCGGCAATCACTTCAGGTGCAATTATGTACAAAAATATTCATGAGAGTTCAAGTATTTTTATTGGATAGTCTATGTTTTTCTTTCTTTTGTTTTTCCATTCTTATAATCCTTCTCTTCTTTCAAACTTCTGATTTCAATACATAACTTTGTGTGCAAATCAAATAGAGTTTACACAGTCAATTAGTATAAATAGTATTATCATTATTGAGATTGAATCTTGGCAAGTGCTGCCAATCTAATTTTCATCATCAGGGATCCATTCCATTTTCTATATGTTTCGTCTCTTTCAAACCAACTTTATTTGGATAAAAGCTTCAACAGAGTTTAATTGTGGTCTATCGCTAGGTTCAAGGTTACAAGATAAACAAGTTGAAATAAATGGTTGTCAGACATGCGTTGAATTTTGAAATTAATACAATAAAATTTCAGTTTAAAAAAATTAACAATTTATAGGTCACCAAGTGTATGTCCAAACAATATTATACCAAAGTACTTTTTTTATGGAAAAGAATCAAAAGTAAATTAGAGAAACGAAAAATGGCAAACAATAAACATTGCTCATTTATTGTGACAAACTGAAAAAGGAGAGAAGAATAAAGAGAACTGCATCAGTACAAATCTTACCATGCATTAAGATCAAAGAATGCAGAGAGTTGTATACAGGTACTATAACCACTTACAGGAAATGTAGGATTATGAATATCATTTTCAAACACCGTGTTAAGATCCTTAAAGAGCCTGTGCTCGGGAGTGTCATATCTTCCGTCACACAAATCCAGACCACCAATGAAAGCAGTTAGTTTCCGATTATTCCCAGAAGCTGTGTCAAGAAGCACACACTTCTGATGATGTGTAAAAAGGGTTCCCACAACCTGCACTAGAGGAATCCATTTAAATGAGCAACTGCAATAAAAAAGGGTGGTAAAATAGAGATGAGTGTAGATCTAAAATAGAGATGTTCCAGACCTGTTGCTTGAAAATACTGAGCTTATTGCTTGCATAACGAGGAGAAAGCACACAATGGACACTGGAATGTCTGAAAAACTTTTTGGTTTCCTCATCATGGGTCTGCATGACACCTTCCTGCATTCAAGCTATCATCATCAATAAAATGGATTCTAGAATTAACATTAGTCATGCATGCAGCATTCTGCTAAATTGTCTGACAACAAGAATGATTATGTAAGCCATTAGGAATCCACATGAAAATAATGACCAAGTTGCATCATGATATTTCAAAGAAAAATGATAATAACCTTCAAAAGAACTCTAGCAGCCTATCTTATGTCTCCTATTTATAAAATGAGAAAGCAAATGCCAAAGCTGCTGTGGTAATTAGATATATATATGACCATATTTTTCTTTCAAACTTTTCAAACACCCTTCTTTGCACAAAAAGTAGGGAGTGACATAAAGGAGCTTATGAAAACTTTTGTTGTACCCATTACTGTGACAATTTAAAATCCAAGTCCCTGGTATTGTGGAAACTGCAAACTCTTTTGCATTTTAAAAGAGGAATAATAGTAAATTTTCAACAAGTAATATTTGCCAAGTTTCAGGTGTCACCGTGTCAGGGAATTACTGTTTTTAAAAGAAATTTGTCATGTGAAGTTTTATCATCCCAAATCAACATAACAACGCGAATCCCTTCTTGTGACTTGTATTTCAACAACTCCCCAAGTGTCAACTCTCCTCCAGAAGGTAGTGGCTTTGTTGGCTCCCTCACAAGCTTAACACGGTGGTACACAGACCAGCCTATAATATATATAAGGTGCTGAGCTTCCAAAATGGCATGGCATATTTCTTCCCAGCACTTTCTTTGCTGAAATTTTTTTCCACCATCTAGTACAATGTCTGGTAGCATATCGTTAGGTACATGAGCATCTTGATATAAAGTGACACTCCCTCCTTTGCGAAGAGGAAAATATGTATTAGGAACTCCGTTATATTCCGGCCCAGCACCAACACCATTTTTATATAAAGGGTTATCTCCAACTGGCTTAAACTGAATAGAAACATGCAATTCAGGAAAAGGTTTTAAACAGTTCCCGTGATTGCCAATGACTGGAAACCAATCATTCATTGGCTTTCCTGAAATGATTTTATCAATAGATATCTCCACTACGCCAATAAGTTCAGCCCCGAGAACATCATTATCTTTCACATGAAACTCCACCTTCGCAACAGGGTGAGCAACAGGAACAGAAAAATGTTCTTCCCACGAAGGATTCTCACAGTTTGAAATTACTCTGGTTTGAGCTACAGTAGCCCCTGCTAGGCAAACAGACACATAAGGATCACTTGTAATCATTGAATGTTTGCCTGAAGCCGTTTTAGCAGGTCTATTCCCAAAGGGAGCAGAGCAAGTTCCAAACATGGTAAAACACCGTCTCATTCTTTCTGAAGTTAAATCCATATTTGGAAGAGATTTAGCTTCTATAATCCACAAATCTAGTTCACCATGCAAGATAACATATTCTTTAGAACTCCCAGCCTCATTACTCTCTTGGCAATCACTACTGTCATTACCCATTTTGACAATCGAAAACACAAAATGATTTTGTATTTTCCTATATAGCACTTATTAATTCATCTCACAATTGCTAACTATAGGCCCATAATATCATCACCAATCAAAATCTAAGATCATCGTAAGAATAACCACTTATAATGGAGAACTCTTCCCCCTAGTCGCTTAAGTAGGACACATCTGGACGGGAAAGCCCATGAACCTCAGTAAAACTCATGTCTGAGAATAAACTACCATCTTCATCATAATCAAGCAGTTAGGCAAGTTGAAGCATGATTTCCTCCTCTCCGTGTCCATTTAATATCATTTCTTGGAGTCAACAAGTTTGCTCAACTGATTTAATAAAGCTCCCTGATAAATATCAGAAATAAGAACCAAATTAGATCAGACAAAACCATTTCCTCAGGACATACATATTGCATACACATAAGGACAGTTATAAAACTACAAATGAACATTTGCATTACAGACAAGCACATGTGCAACAGATGTTACCTAACTGATTTCCATCAATGACCAGAAGCAAGCAGGACATCACAAATCTTTCCAGAAAATGAGAAAACAAACTGAAATACCATAGATGCAAGAAATATACTTTTTGCTTTATGATTGGGCTATAAATAAGAATCATAGTTTTCTTTTTTTCTTTTAATAATTAAAAAACAATTTTCAAAGTCCTCATCTAGTTGGTTAGTATACTCAATACTTCAGCGAGCAACGTTGTGACTAATAAACATAAAATTGGGAGAATGTCAGCAAGACAACGCCACCCCTCTAAGAAATGACAGATGAGTCAAAGGAATAAAGGAGCCATGTTATGCGTTTAAAACAAATGAATAAAATCTTGTGTAGAGCACAGCATCCATTCTTCATATATTAGAACTAACAGACGTAGCCATGCTCTATGAGAGTCTTATTTAATTAATTGTTGTGCTAATGTTTCATGATAATTCAAGTCTAAAACAGATAAACTGTACCAAAACCCTATACTTTAACTCAAGCATAACATGTCCTTACCCTAAACTTCTAATCTGTGTTATAGACACTAAGTTCCTGTTCTGTGAATCTTTCTTCTATATCGACACAAGCAGGTATACTAACTGTCATCACCACTTATGGTATCTGTCTCCTCAAATGCTCAGAAACAGGAGGCCATTAGAACATTCAGAGAAAGATAAGCCATTGAAAGATGAGAAATTCATCAAGCAATTCATACATACATAATAACATCTATAAGATATCAAAATTCTCACTACCAGAAAAAAGAAAAACGCAGAAAATTTATTTCATTATAATGATTATTCTTGGATGAAAAATTTAACAGAACTGACATGATATCAGGACATGAAGAGTCAAGTTCAATCGCACCTGAGGAAGGGAATTATTTCTTTTTTACTTTCTTTTTGGGGGAGAAACAGAAGGGGAGTTGGCCAGTACCACCAAGACGGAGAGAGAGAGAGGCAGGCTGAAGCGATATTGGCGGGAAATACATGGAAGCTATAGGTTCTTGGCTGCCTCTTTCCCATACAAAACGGTCACCTATTCAAACCGAAAATGGAGTAACTTTTACCTAATTTTCAAAAATAATTCACGCTTCACCCAAAATAGATAGAAATCCGCTATTGATAGGTGCTAATTAATACTAGCTTCTCTGCACGCGCTTCTGCACCTGCGAGAGGTTTTTTTTTTTTTTTTTTTAAACTTTAAATTTATTTTAGAATTAAAAAAGATAATGGGTATTTGTAGTCCATAAAAATAGGATTCATTATCTAATTATTTTTTTTATTTTTATTTTTTTAATATGAAAAGTGTGAATTTACCATATTATCCTCATTTAATTAATAATTTCAATTCTTAATGTTTGCATTATCTAAAGGTATTTTCTGGTATTTTAAATGTTTCACTATTCTTTGCCTTTTGCTTTATATATATAGATTATAAAAAAGAAGTAAATAGTGGGAATTAATTAGCCGTGGATCATCCAAGGAAGAAAGAAAATTAAGGGGAGTTTATGGAAAAAAACCTTGTAGAGCTTGATAGATTCTTATAAACTTCTATGGATTCTTATGGACTTTCTAGGGGTCCGTTCTATGAAAAATCACTCATATATTATTGAGAAAAGAAAAAAAAATTATGTGTATAATATTTGAATTTTGTGTGTTTTATTAAAGATTTTGTAATAAAATACATGAATTTATTAATTAAAAAAAAACCTGCTTAGCCTCTAGGGCCGATTATATTATTTTAAATATTATAGCCGCTCGGCTATACTATTAATTTAAAAAAAAAACCTGCAGTATAGCCGAGCGGCTATACTGTTTATTAAAAAATAAAAACCCTAGAATAGCCGTGCAGCTGTACTTTTTATTTTAAATTTTTTTAAAAGAGTATCTGCGCGGCTATACTAGAGTCTTAATTTATCACTTTACACTCTGAAACCGAAATTTTCTCACTTAATCCTCTGGAACTGAAAAGTTCAGCCACTATATAATATTTTAATAGAATTTATTTAAATAATTTAATATATATTATTTTTATTCAATAATAGTTGAAAATTATGTATATAATACATGAATTATGTATGTATTATTGAAAATTTTATAAATGACACTTATATTAAACATGAAAAATAAGTACGTACTTGTATTGTATATTTGCTTTTAAAAAAATGTATATTTTACAAATTCTTAAAGACATGTATGAAAAAAGGAAGTATTAATAAAAAATTTATACGTATGTGTATAATATAAAATATTAAACGGAAAAATGTTAAATTCTTTATACGAGTAATAATTCTCAAAAAGTAAAAAATCTAAAGGGAAGAATAGAGTTTTGTGTAATAACCAGCAATGAATAATCCTCTAAACTACTCTTATTGATAACGAAATGTATATAAATTGTGAATGTTAGGAAATACAGTGTGGTCTTAAACTCACTGACCAATACTGTATTTAACCCTTACCTCAACCCCCGCACAAAATCCCGTCATTATAGCCCAGCCGAAGAACGTTGGGCTAACAGAAAAGCCCAACTCGACCAGACAATGACAAACTCACACTGCAACCCAAAAACTACAAACCCTAATAAAACCCTGAAAACGCTAATAAAACCTCCGCGACTGCAATTTTACACGTCCGACCAACACCGAGAAGGACTTTTAACAAAAAACACAAAACAAGAAAAAAAAATCCAGCTTATTTCTTCAGTTGTTCACTGAACAGAGCTAACGAACAGCACAGAGCAGAATCAGAATGACGTCGAAGAGAGAAGAGAAGATGAAGAAGATGTTTGGGAAGCCATCGGCTGAGTCGGAGGACTACGCGGCGGTGCGTGAGCTCTTCAGGCACCACATAGAGTCATTCGATCACTTTGTTACTGCTGGTCTTGAGACTATGCTCAATAAAATCAAGCCCATCGAAGTCGTCGACTCTTCCACCGGAACAAGCCTTGCAAATATCCTTTCTTTTTTTCTTTTTAAAATTTTATTATTTACCTTCTATTTTCCATTTGTTTTGTTTGCAGGCTAGTAGCTTTTAATCTTTCGTTGGATTGAATTCATGGAAATTACATGTGATTTTGTTCAAAGCTAATCATTGCATTGTTAGACTGAAAGGAATGGCGTTTATTCTTGACTCATATCTTACTTTGGTTTGGCAAACCTTTTTTATTCCCACCTCAAAAGGAAGAATCAAAAACTGCCCGTGGAAAGCTGCTTCCTTTTGAAGTAA
Source organism: Prunus persica (assembly GCF_000346465.2). Classification (NCBI taxonomy): domain Eukaryota; kingdom Viridiplantae; phylum Streptophyta; class Magnoliopsida; order Rosales; family Rosaceae; genus Prunus; species Prunus persica. Next base: position 46,814,427 of record NC_034009.1, on the reverse strand, counting down.
GTGTCAAACACTCATATAGGTATATGTGTATGAATGTATGATTCTGTGCATTATAGGCATTAATGGGTTGTGGTTGTTTAAACAGTGTAGACAGGCTAAAGTTTCCTACACAGGGAAATTCATGGCAGATGTTTACTTTAAGTATAATGACGGACCCGCAATAAGAGAGAATTTCAATTTTGGGCAGCTTCCCATCATGCTAATGGTCGGTATTCTCGTATTTTGATCCTTAACTTTATCAAGTCTTTTATTTTGTTTTGTTTGTATGATTAGTTAATGATGTATGTATTCATATTCCTGAGTGGTTTTCGGAATATTTGATAATGCAGGTAAGCAAGGTGCTAGATTCAAATCTGACAAATTAAATGTAGATGTGAAACATTTAAGTAATTTATGTCTTGCACGCTAATACTCATATGGTGTCTTGCCCACTTCACTACTTGTACACCTCCTTCAATAATTGCACATCGGTTACATATTTCTTTGAGCATATTCAAAACTGTATGCCCTTCTATCCATATATATCTTGTATATATTTTTGTCTGAAGTCCTTGCCAAAATCTTGCAGATTACTAATCTGTTTCTTATCATATATTTATCATAAGATGTTTCTTGTCATTTCACCTAAAAATTGGTATGAAGTTATGCATCACTTTGTGATTTTAGTCCACTTGGTTGTCGAGACATGCTAAGTGTTCATATGGTGCATCTGATTCGAATCGCCTTCTGGTCTGCTGGCTTCTCTTCCCGTTTAAGAATAAGCATTGAGGGTGCCTTTGGGGGTTAAATCTCCTCAAATTGGTACTTATAGAAAATGTTTATAGTTTTAAAGGCAGGGATAGTGATATTAGGGGATTCAAAAGAGCAAGATGGCCAAAATTGGATATTTGGTGAACCCTGCAATAAATGTTAACCAAAATGTTTTGTGGAGTCATCTGTTTTAGTCTTGTTCTTGATGGATGGTTTGTAAAATGCAGTCAAAGCTTTGCCACTTAAGAGGTGCTAATCCCGAAAAGCTAGTTTCTTGCAAAGAAGAGTCATCAGAAATGGGTGGGTGAGTATTTTGATTTCTCTTTTTCATATCATGTCATCATGTGAGATGTCTTTACTAGCTGCACTGTCTGTTTTTATTTTGATTTCTGTTCATTTTCTGCTTTTTTTATAACTGTTTATTTTTGTTGTGCTATAGTTACTTCGTGTTAAATGGGCTCGAGAGAGTTGTTCGGCTTGTCATATTGCCAAAGCGGAATTATGTAAGTGAGCCGTTTCATCTGATGTAATGCAGCAAGTTTTGTGACAGATAATGAGCCTTGTACCCAAAGTGGTATCTCTTCCCTGATTAAAGGGGGAGAGGTCTTGGGTTCAACGTAGATTTTTTTTGGGCGGGTGGGGTTTGGGGTTGGAGGGGGAAGGCTGCTCCCCTTTGTGTATCCCACAATTACCTCTTGAGAGAAATAGAAAAATATTATGATGGGAATTGGCAAGTACCTTACTGAGAGTTTTTTAACGTTATGATTTTTTATGGATTTTCAAAGATAGTTCTGGGGGAGGATATTAACTTGCTTCATGCGATTGTCTTTTTGTCTTCCAGCCAACGAGTATGGTGCGAAATTCGTTTCGTGATCGAAAGGAAGGATATACTGATAAGGCAGTTGTAATAAGGTTGGTTCTCTCTCTAAATTCCACACATATGTGCGTTTATAATAAAGTTGTTTTGAGGCATTCTGTTATAATTCATTTACTGGTATTAGTAATAATAATGTTAGTCCTAGTTTATGAAATGTCATATGTTGTTTTCTTCTTTTTATAAGAAAAAGAAACTTTTGTTAATCACAGATTTAAACTATACAATCAATGGACAAGTTCATTAAAACAAAACAGAGCGGAAACAGATCTGCATCAAATTCAAAACTAAATAGGAAAGAAAGTGGTTTAACTGGTATCTGCCATCCAGTCTAACAAAGTGGCAGCAAAGCCAATCCCAGGGAACAGTGAAGCTTCATAGGGTCTTTCAGGTAGTCCGCATCTTCACAGACATCCTCGGGTTTAGGTATTGTTCCTCCAATGATTGTAGTACCAAATACTTCTTGGCGAGCTCTAATATGATCAGATTTATAAGTAAGCATCTCTTGTAAAATATGAGCAACACCAAATCCCTCTAGAGCCCAAACTTCCATTTCTCCTACCTGTTGTCCAGGTGCAGGTAGTCCGCATCTTCACAGACATGTCTATTTCACCGAGCCTCTCTCCGAGACAGTGCCCAGATCTGCATCACACTATCGGTCTATCACCTTTTGGTTGGGGTCCACCCTGGGGGTTAGACTGCTTGGGTTATATTATAGTCTCCGAGACTGTCGACGGAGGTTCAAAGTGATAGACTGAACCCTTGTAATCCTTGAAAATTCTACTGTTGCTCTTCATCTGGAGAATCCTTATGATGGGAAGCACCCTATTGTTGCACAGAACAATGATGAAAGACATGATTGACTCTCCCCCATATTGCTACACGTAGCACACCAGCTTGGAGTTGGAGACAGCACACACTTGGTCTTCTCTTCTAATGTATATGTGCGGCCAGGCATGCCAAAACTGTGGCATTTGGGGAAAATTTTGCCTTCCATATCAAACCCCTTGGATAAAAATTGAGACCATCGTCATCTCCGCAAAGATATCTATAAAAAAAATTTACAAGAGAAGTGTAGATCCAACTCTCCAAACCCTTGAATCCGGTCTGGTGGTCGTCAAATGAACCCTTTCCATCAAGTGAAATGATGAAGCCAACTTCTCCACCTCTTAATCATTTAAATTTCTTGTGAATGCCAGATTCAAGCACAATGCACAATTCATCTTTTTGACTGAGATAAGTCCCCTGGTATGGATGGTTTGTTGAAGGTTCTTAGGATTGGGAGGTTGTTAAGGCTGATTTGGTGAAGGTTTTTCAGTAGTCCTTTCACAACCGGGTTGTCATTGCCTTGCACTAACCAAACCTCTATCCGCTTGATTTCTGAGAAGACCCATCCTTTGAAGGTAAGGACTGCTGCCCTGTAAGTTGATCACTAGCTTGTACAAGATTATTGTAAAGTGCTATCTAGGAGATTGAGGGAGTGCTTGGAGGAGACTATTTCCAAATCCCAAGGAGCTTTGGTTAGAGATTTCTTTTCTACTTTGGCTCAGTTCTCAATGAAGTTGTGTAGGACTTTCAAGTTAGAAAGAAGGAAGGAGTTGCTTTTAAGATGATTTTTGAGAAATCTTGTGACCATGTGGATTGGGCCTTCCTTGATCATGTGCTGGAGATGAAAGGGTTTTGGTAATAGGTGGAGGAAGTGGCTGAGTGGTTGCTTGGCTTCTGTTAGTTTCTCTGTTATTATCAATAGGAGGCCTAGGTGTAGTTTTGGTTGGTGCCTCTAGGGCTTTGGGACAGGGTGATCCTGCTGTCCAGCGGCTGTAAAAGTGCCAGATCACCGTGGAAAATAGATTTCCAGAAATAAACAACAGAAAAATAGAGATAGAAGTTGGAATGGAAAATAGTTCTATGAAATGAGACCCAATCCAAGCATCCACTGGATTTTTAATCATTGCACTTAATGAGGACATAAAATATTTAACTTAATGAAGAACAATTACAAAATTAATACGATAATAGTCGTTTAGTAGAATACTGGAAAACTAAATTTACTGTATATTTATTTGTACTTGAATTATGACCTAAACTATAATTTGTCTCAATTGGGTCCTTCAATTTTTATTTCTTTTTTGTCTAACAGATCTGATGGAAATTGTGTCTTCCTCGTCATTATCATAGAGGACATAGATGACATACGCTATGCAAGTGCCAAAATTGACCATGGGATAATATTCAGAAACATTTAAGTTGGTACTTACCCAAAAATTAGGTTAGGGATTAGTTGGGACAAATTAAAGTTCAGGTTATGGAATGAGACATGGGTTAAAGTTTTGGTACCAAACGTGAAAAGAAAACCCCCTTAAGTCTTACCAATGTTGTATCAAAATGCTAAAATCATTTATTAAAAGTTAGCTTAACTGTACTTAACTCTTACCAAGGTATTATAACAGAGGAGGAAACCATATTAGAGCCTTTCTCCTGTGTGTAATGTGCAAAGGAGATGCTGAATCTTTGAGTCATTTAATGCTCCATTCTCAGTGGGGGCATTCTTTGTGGATAAGGCTATTTAGGGAGTTCCGATTGAGTTGGGCAGTCCCAGAACCTTGTAATCCATTACTTTGTGAGAAACCTAAGTATTTTGGAGGGAGGACAATTGCATGGTGCTTGGAAGATGTGATGTGTTGGCAATATTTGGGTTGTTTGGGAGGAGAGATAGGAATTCTTTTTAGGGTGTTAGGGGGAGGATGTGGATCATTTGTGGACAAATTTCGTTTCTGGACATCTTTATGGACTTCAGTTTCCTATGATTTTAAGGATTGGTCCGGTCATGAATTTTTGTTTTTGTTTTGGTTTTGTTCTCTTTGGTTTTTGCTTTGCTGTTTTAGTTGCGTATAGTTTAGGAAACACCGTGCCCCCATTGTTGTATTTTCCTTTTTCTATTTTATGAAATGGGGTAGCAGATTATGTTGTTGTCTATGCATGCAAGCATAATTTAATATATATTGGCATGAGGAAAAATTTATATTAAACTCTGATTGGTTTATAATTAGATTGGATATATCAAATTCATATTCAATTTGACAAGTGGAACGATGAATGCAGACTCAAATTGAATATATGGATTTGAACTGCCGTCTCCTGTTTGTTTAAGTGAATTTGGTTGGGATTCAGATTAAAATCCAATCTATTGCCAGCCTTAGTTGTAAGGAACAATGGTTTGCAGTTGCAGCTTCCTTTTGGAAAGTTGTGCAGTTTATTATTTTGATTCTACTTTTACTGTCATTCCAGGTGTGCAAGAGAAGACCAATCTTCAGTAACAGTCAAATTGTACTACCTTCGTAATGATAGCGCCAGACTTGGATTTTGGTAAGCGGGTTAGAGAAGAATTTTGGTTTTGCTATATTGAGCTGCAACTAAGTGTATATATTATATAATTTGAACTTTGCAGGATACAAGGGAGGGAATACTTGCTTCCTGTGGGTCTTGTCTTAAAGGTGCTTTTGATGCTACTGTTACAAATATACTTTATTTTTTACTTTTGGTGAAGTCCTTCTCAATCACGTGCATATCTTGTAATTTTTTACTAGTTGTATAGGATATCATCATTGTGTTTGCTATATCTTTTGCATTACTATGTATTGTCATGCCCCAGACTGAAGACTCTTAGTTATGGTTTTATTTTATTTTATAAGAAACAATAATTATATTAAAAAACCAATATGTACAAATGGTGAACAAGAAATTCACCAAAAATGCAACAGCCAGAATCTTAAAACTAAGACACCTCACTCCCACATTGCACCTGAAACAAATGTCCCACAATACTGCTTTCCAATCCTAATAGATAAAATAAAGGGTAAACTCCCTAAATTCTGATAAAGTATATGCCCACAAGGATGCCCAAAACCGAATCTGATCCCATAGCTGATCTATCTCATCATTCTTAACATTATCAAAAACTCTCCTATTCCTTTCCACCCTACACTACCCCCAAAAAAAAAAAAAAAAAAAGGTGCAATGTAGCACATCTTCCCAGAACTTCTCCCTGTTTCTTTCCTCCAAAAAAATTAAACCTCTCTCCAAGCAATGCACTACATGAAACATAGTTCCCCCACAATAAACCTGCCTCCCTAAACAGCGGAGCCCATAAACGTGAGGCTACTGGGTATAAAAGAAATTAATGATCCATACTCTCAGTAGCACACCTGCACATAACACACCAGTTGGGAGAAAATAAAATATCTATGTGTTTTAACTTTTGTTTTGATCTCTGTCTCTGTCTCTGTCTCTGTCTGTCTGTCTGTCTGTCTGTCTCTATACTTTAATTGCGGTGGTTTCAAATGTAATGAGACAGATAAAAACAAATGTAATGAGATTATAATTGCAAGAAGATTTATATTTTGTATGGATAGAGGTGAATCTTTTATGCAGACTTAGCTAGTTCGACAAAAATGCCTTCCTTGTCTTATTAGTTGTAAAAAGCAAAGAACTTCAGGTATTTTATTATTAATTATTGTTGATGAATTACAAATTTTCTGGTCTCGTTTATGGCTTCATGATCACAAAGACAACTTTTTAATTGTGATCATTTTATCCTATATATTAGGGATATTTAATTCCTTGACACATGTATTAATACATCATCTGTGATCACATATTTGGAGTGTTGTGGTGTAATAGATATTCTTTGCTAACTCGCCTGGTTCTTCTTAACAGGCTCTTATTGACACTACTGATCATGAAATTTATAAAAATTTGACATGTTGCTATGTTGAGAAAGATGAGAGTTGTGATGTCAAGAAATATGAGAAAGGAAAAGGTAATGTTGGCACTCAGCTTGTGGGTGAGCGGGCACACATTATTCTAGATGAAGTGAGAGACTTTATCACTCGCCGTCAATGTCTAGAGCACATTGGTACTTACTATTGTCTTATCATGGCCTTTCAGATTTGATTTATAATATTAGTGATTTGTATTGATCCCTTTTATCATAATCAGGAGGGCACTTCCGACCTCTTATGCGTGGACTGGAGGATGAAAGTGATCTTTCTGTGGTAAGTCCTGTTCTGCGAACTTTGCCTCTCCTTTTGGTCCAAAGGAATTGGGGAAAAGAAAACTACTTTACTGGTGGCATGGTTTTTTTGGCTGCTTATTTCTGCTAACTGTTCAATATGTAGGTTGGAGAAGCTGTTCTAGAGGACTACATATTTGTTCACCTTGATAAAGGGTTTGACAAATTCAATCTGCTCATGTTGGTTTCTCTCTCTCTCTCTCTCTCTCTCTCTCTCTCTGTATATAGATACATGTACAGTTTTGATCACGAAAAATGTATTTCTTCTCCGCTGGTTTTGTGCATCACTTCTTTCATTTTGTATCTCTAGATTTATGGTGCAGAAGCTTTTTTCTCTTATGGATCAGACATCCTTGCCAGACAATCCAGATGCCTTGCAAAATCATGAAGTCTTACTCCCTGGTCACTTGATTACCATATATCTCAAGGTAGAAAATTAAATTGTCAATTTTCAGACGTTACTTTTTGTGTGTGGAAGCTTTTGTGGTAGTTTGTATAGTGCCAATCCCTGGTGAAAGCAAACTGTTTGGATGCCTGGTGTGCGCACCAGGATGTCAAGGTTTTCTGCTAGTGTAAGTGTGCAGAGCATTATTGTGTAATGAATTATGTTTTTAAGCATGTCTAGGGTGCGGGAATATGTATGTGTTTAGTAAAGTAGTATGTTTCTAAATAGCATCTTTTGATATGTTTATTTAATATGTTGCAATTTAGTGGTTAATACTAAAATAAAATTGTTTTCCTGGTTAAGGCTAATCCATCCCCTGCCGAATGATTTTTAGTTGGGAGTTCAAAATATTGCGATTGAGGCATGATCAAATCCAATGATTCATCCATTTGTTATCCTTAAGTTCTTGACCAGTTATTTATCTGTAAGTAATTTTTTGAGTTATTGTGGGATGGGGATTCTTGCTTTTGTTTGGATGCCGCTGCTTTTTGGGGTTCATGTAGCTGACAATATACTACTCTTACCATATTCTTTCATACCGAATGGAAGTTAGGACTACATGGTACAATACCCGTGAATATTACATTTCTACGAACAAATGCCGCCATAGCTGTCTGATGTTGTAAAGCCATTCCTGTCTTCTCACTTTTGTTTTTTCTTACAACTAGAACGTAGGTTTTTTGGCCCCATTATTGTGAACAATATTTATTTGGGAGCAAATGATCTTTCGTTTAATGATTTTGATTGGATTTAGTGATGTGTCCATGCTTCTAATACTAAGATCTGATTATTAATAGATTACAGTTTATTTGTCTTTGAGTTCAGGTTTTATTCACTTACCGTTTATCATGTTTCTAGGAAAAACTAGAAGATTGGTTGCAAAGGGCCAAAAAACTTCTTCAAGATCAGATCAACAACAAAAGCAAGACTTTTGATTTTTGCAGCTGTATGTGTTTTCTTTCTTATATTGAAAATTTTTGTTTAAATTTATTCTTGAATTATTCCTGTTACTCTCTCTTTTCAGCTGTGTGTTACACAACTTGCACTTGCTCTAAAATGCTTTTTTAGATATCTTCTATAAATCAAGATATGTGCGTTCTTTTTCTCACATGAATTAACACTTGCATCCTGTTAATGCAGTAGTAAATGTAAAGAAGGTTTTGGATAAAAATCCTTCAAAGCACATCAGTTTAGCTGTTGAAAATATGTTGAAAACCGGAAGGCTTGTTACGCAATCAGGTCTAGATTTGCAGCAGGTATGGGCTTTTTGGTTATATGCTTTAACTTTTCCTTGTCATACATTTGTACTAAATTCATTCCCTTTCAGTTTTCTCATATCAGGGTCTTTTTGACATAATGAATTAATTCTTCTTTAAACCAGCTAAGTAATATGTTGATTATACAAGCTCATGGTTCATAGGATGTTCTGAATTATTTTTTAATGATAAGTTGTGTTATCATCAAACTTCAAATTAGTAGGGTATATTTAATACTTGAAATGCACCTATTTTTAATCATGTTGGTGGTTGTATGACTAATGATCAGAAAATTTAAGACTTGGAATGCTAATATTTGTTTGGATTTTCCTTATCCAAGCAAACAGCATTGTTTGAATAATGGCTGTGATAAACAATTGCGTTCTTCTTTATTACAAACAACCACCCAACTGATTGATAGCCAGGTTAAATTTGTATGATATTGAGGCCATGCTTTGACTTTGACGTATGGCACTTGTTAAACTAGGGGCTTTCCACTACCCCCATGCTAGGGTGCAGCTTCCTAGGTTGGCAATTGATTTTATTATAAGACATGAGGCTTTTATGTTGAGGATGGTCTTCATAGAGCGATGACCACCATTCATTGTTTATTCCTAGAGCTGTTCCTGATGGTAAATATCATCAAGATTATATGATTTTGACCCATCTAATTAGAGTTCGTTATAAAAAACTTCCATTTATAAATTGACTACAAAAGAAAATAAAAGCTTTATACATACGATCATAGACTGTTGGTTGTTATAGAGTAAAAGCTTGGGTCCAATTTCATATTATATGTTGAGTGTGGCAGGTAACTGCAAAGATAAATACTGCGTTGAAACCTTTTATTTTTGCTCTTTGAATGCTCAAATTTTGAGTAATTGTATTGTACAACTGATGCCTGTGGCTGTACGCTTTCTTGGTTAGTTTGAGCAGTAAACTTTTTCTAATACAGCTTAACTTTGTAACTAAACATCAATTGCTCATTTTAATTGTTTGTCTGAAATGCCTCTGTTTGGCTAACATCATTGTTGAAAGAAAATTGAGACAAAGTAAGAGGGAAAGTCTGTATATTGCATCTCAATGGAGTACAATACAGTTCTTTATATAGAGCAACGATACGTAAATATGTCCTAAACTTGTGACCTGAAGTAATCTGTTATTCCAAACAATCGCTATGTTAATTTGAAGCTGGATGGGAGGAAAATGGGTGTATTTCCACGGAGTTTCCAGGGAGTAGATTTTGAAGAGAATAGTCTTAAAAAGGTCCTTGAACATTTATGTTTACTCTCTTGCATCACGTCAGTGCAACAAAGAAATGAGCAAGATAGAGGGAGACAAAGGAGAGATGGGGAAAATTATTATTTCACATATAATATCACGCTATCTCTATAAAATTTGAAGACTCATTTATTTTCTGTGTTGTTTCTTAGAGGGCAGGCTTAACGGTTCAGGCAGAGAGGCTTAATTATTTGCGTTACTTATCTCATTTTCGTGCCGTCCATCGAGGAGCTTCATTTGCTGGACTTCGCACCACAAGCGTGCGGAAATTGCTACCTGAGTATGTATTTTCTTGCAAGGTTATTCAGGATCTGACATGTTGACTCCATTATTAAAATTGGGTTCAATCATGTTAAATATGTATATATATTTGTTTTTTTTTTTTTTTTTTTTTCCACAGGTCTTGGGGTTTTCTTTGCCCGGTGCATACACCTGATGGAGAGCCGTGTGGCTTGTTGAACCATATGACTTCCACTTGTAGTAAGTACATATTTGGCCCTTTTTCTTTCTGGGATGTATTTAATTTTCTTTTAAAATTTGGTAACTAACGTTTAAATTAATATTATTTATCAAATGGATGATCATGGACTAAAGTTATAAAGTGAAGGTCACTTCTTTACTCACATTTTCTTAAATATCAACTTACTAGTCGTATTTACGTCACACATATAAAGAATGCAAAGGGAAAAAAATTGATGGAATAAGGAGCATTAGTTTCGCTTATTGTGATCAGATATATTTTCTAGTTAGCACTTGAGGCCTGGTATGAATGCCAGCTTATAAGCTCAAGAGTAACTTATTTTCTCAACTGACATGGAGGACCATTTTTAAGTTTATGAACCGATTATAGCTTAAGCCCTATGTTGACCCTGAAGAACTGAAGAAGCCTCAAGGACATCGACAGACATAGGGCCGCTTTATGGGCATCGATTTTGGATGATTTTAAGGATTTCTTCTATAATGTTGGATTTGTGGGTCCTTATCCACTCTTTGTAAAGCTTTCCTACTTTAATAAAATTCTGTTTCTTTTTCCCAAAAACAAAAAACTGAGTAATATCATACTTAGAAGCTACAAAACTATTTTTCTTCATGTCATGTGGATGTTTATTAGTTCTTTGCCTGTTATATTCCCAATTTATTGTTTATTGCCACACTCGTCTTGGATGTAACACCCAATAACTGATTCCATCTTATTTATGACAGGAATTACATCCTACTTTGATGCACAAGGAAATATTAGAAACTTCTTGAATATCCGAGAGTCTATTCTCACTGTTCTGAGTGAGCTTCAAATGATATCTTCAGTGCCAAAGCTGGTTCAAGCTGGTCCTCCTGCAAATCTTTCTGTTCTTTTAGATGGCTGTGTTGTTGGTTCTATATCTTCCAAAGTAGTTGAGAAAGTTGTGGCTCAGTTAAGGAAGCTGAAAGTGTCAGCTTCTTCAGTGGTTTGTTTTTTCCCTTCATTTATTTTTGTTTACTACTTTTTTTAGCCTTGCTTTTCGTTGTAATCTCAGTCCCTGATCTTATTGCTGAAATGATATATCTCAGATTCCTGATGATCTGGAAGTGGGATATGTACCTTTAAGCTCGCGTGGGGCATATCCTGGTCTGTACCTTTTCACTTCTCCTTCAAGATTTGTTCGGCCAGTTAAGAATATTTCAATTCCTTCTGATGAAGGTCAAAATATTGAACTTATTGGGCCCTTTGAACAGGTATTTCCTGCCTTGATAACAATTATCTTGTACATTTCCTGATTGCTACAGCTAGGGCACCAATAGTATGACTAACTGTTTTCTATGTGCGACATTAGGTTTTCATGGAAATAAGATGTCCTGACGGTCGAGATGGTGGAAGGAAAGATGCTTTCCCTGCAACTCATGAAGAAATTCATCCAACAGGAATGCTCAGTGTCGTCGCTAGTCTTACACCCTGGTCAGATCATAATCAGAGCCCACGAAATATGTACCAGTGTCAGGTTCTTATTAGTTTTACCCTCCTGTCTGTCCTTGGTCATTGTTGAATGGAAGCTCTATGTTGTATAAAGCTCTTGCTATTTTTTGGAATCTGCTTACTCTCAATTTGTTACATTCTATTTGTCTTTGAATTATAGATGGCAAAACAAACAATGGCCTTCTCTTTACAAGCACTTTGCAACCGTGCAGATCAAAAGCTGTATCATCTTAAGGTTGGTTCCTTTTTATCTTGTTATTTCATTGTATGTACAAAATCATATGAGATAATTTAAGTTACTGAGTTCATATATGAACGTGTAGTTGGTCAGGGACTGCGCAGTGATTAATTGTCTTATCAATCTTATTATGTTCTCTTTTTGTGTTCACGCTACTAAATCTTTGACTGGTCCTGTACAATTTCTGCTCTATCCTGCCAATATTTCATTGTGGGGACTGAGTTAATATTGTTGTAGAAGTGGCAACTCACTAAGTGGGCTTCATGCACTACTGCATCATAATTGTCTGTTCATCTCTGTATGAATGTTGGTTCATGGTTAATATATTATAGTGTGTGTACCTTTTTGTGCAAGGGAAGCATGTGACCAAACTTGTTGTAGAAGTGACAAATTCTCTTATTTAAATAAACTTCATTCACTAGTACATAGTTTCTGTCTTTTCATCCCTTGATGAATGTTGGTGCATGGTGAATGTTTTCTAGTCTTTGCACCTTCCTTGTGCTAGGGAGACATGCGCCCTTATAGAAGTGACAAATTCTCTTATTTAAATCGATTACTATTTTATAGTTATCGTCTGTTCATCGTGCTTTTTTAATGCTTTTTTTTTCCCTCACTGTTCATTGTTATAATGGAAACTTGGGCATTCTCAGACTCCTCAGTCTCCCATTGTACGTACAAGTGCATATAAGAAGTACTGCATTGATGAATATCCAACAGGCACAAATGCAATCGTTGCTGTACTGTCATATACTGGGTGAGAAATTTAGATACATAAAGCTTATTTGTAGTTGTTTCTTTTCTTTTTTACCATTTATTAGTTGCTTTTTTTTTTCTTCTGACACCTAGGTATGATATGGAGGATGCCATGATTTTAAACAAGTCATCTGTGGATCGTGGAATGTTTCATGGACTAATTTATCAGGTTTTTTTCGGGCAGTATTATGATGCTACTATAAATAGTCTTTCTTCTTTGTTACTTAAAATGCCGCCAGTAAAAGTTCCCTACAAGTGTATGCATTATGCTCTGCTTTTTGTTAATTTGTTTTGAGGTGCCTCATGGGATCAGTATACTATAGGTTTTGTTTTGGTCATGATATTAGTGGTTATGTTCATGCTTAAATATCACTCAGCTGGTAAATTGGAGGCTAGACCTAAATTTGTAAATACTGTACTCATGTGTTAAGAAAAGGCAGAGCATGACGAACTTTCATGTCTGATAAATTGGAGTTTTAGAAAAATCCTGTATTCATGTTGCCCTGTGCATTTTGTATATGTGCACTTATGGTTGTGCCCTATATTTACTGTTGAAAGTCATTTTTACAAGGCAATTTCAGGAATTTTATTAGAAGTTCCTTCTTATTCATCTGTTTTTTTTTCTTTTTCTTGATACCAATTCAATGTCTGTACTGATGGTTGTCGTTTTCTTGTTCTTTAACATATACCCTTGCTCACCTAATGATGGTTTTTTTCAGACAGAAACAATTGACTTGTCTGATCAAAAGAGCAGGTCAGATAGATCAAGGAAATTTTTTAGGAGAAGTAACATCAATAAGAATTCCTCGATCGATTCAGATGGTCTTCCTTATGTTGGTCAGGTTAGCATTCGTTTCTGGAATTTTATTTTCTTCTCTGTGTTTCTTGTTCTGTTTCATGTCGAACCCAGATAGTTGGGATCACCGAAAATTGGAGCTGCTATAGATATGCCGTTTACTCAATAATGTAGTTTGATAAACCAAAGCCATCATCCTTTAGATACCTCCTCAATTTTGATCCCTGAAAAAAAAAAATTAAGACAAATCGGAAACTGTATAGAAAAATTCAGTCCATTGATAAAAATGAAGTGGTTGTGATGGTAATTAAGTGGCGAAGTGATTTCCGGTTTTGCTGATAATATACACAAACATAAAACATAAATTTCTCCTTGGATAATTGTTTGCTTAGGTTTTAGGTTTTAATTGTTGGGTTTTGGGTGGAGGAGAACACCCGATAGTTAAAACAGAAAATCTAAGCTTGTACGGAAATTACTAAAGCAACTTTGTAGTGTAGGCAATAATAAAATGGAATAGATTGATAAAAACTTGGCAGCAGCCCGAAGCTACAGGGGTCGGTTGATCGGCCTCCTCTACTTGGCTACCGGTGTTTTTGTCAAAACAAAATCCGGATGCTAACGTCCGGGTAATTGGATAATACTATATATGTAGTTGTACATGTGCACAGTTGGCTCCTGCAATTGAAGGTTCCTATATATGTTCATATATGAACGTGTGTGTATACTGATCCTATTCTATGTGGAATTTCAGACAATAAAACCCAATGAAGAATTGTATAGCATTCATAATGAGGTGACAAATGAGTCAAGATCCATCAAACACAAAGGTTCAGAGCCTGTTATCGTTGACTATGTTGCTATTGATGGGAAGAAGCTTCTTCAGAAGGTAAGTGGACAACCTTTATTCTGGTTCCTAATTTTGGTTCTTGGACACTGAATTTGAAAAGTTTGAATATATTGAATTTTGCACCATTTTTTATGTGCGTAGTAGGGGCATTTAGTCTTTTGCCTACAGTTCTGCACCATTTTTGCTCGCCACTACAGAAGAGAGTGAACTTACGTTCATGTAGATTTTCATTATTTGGTTTGTGATTTAGACATTTAAAGTGTCAGTTTTCTTCCAGACTATTGTACTCCAGTCTTCAACCCGTGCGTAGTTGGAGAAAGTTGGTTTAAGCGTTATGTCCCCACTCTTTTCTATTATTTTTCATCATTTCTGTGTACCCAAACTGAGGAAAGACTCACCCTCTCTACAGTTAATTGTTTTGGCTTCATTTAATGTGATTGTTAAGAGCTATACTTGCTTTGAAACAAATCTATCTGTATATGCTTGGTATTTATTACCAAATAAGCTGAGAGTAATTTGTTCCATTTCGTTTCCTAATGGTTTCTGAAATATATCAAGCATCGCAGGTGACTTGAACATCCAACTGTAATATTTTTCGTCTTGAATCTTCCTAGTTATCATGAGAACTATAGGTTAATCTTTGTTAAAAAGTTTATCCCAGATTTGCTCATTATACTATTCATTTTCTATTTTTCCTGAATTGTATTGATTTCTATTTTCTTTTTTGAGCAGGCGAGCATACGCTTTCGACACCCTAGAAACCCTATCATTGGTGATAAATTTAGCAGCCGACATGGACAAAAGGGTGTTTGCTCCCAGTTGTGGCCTGATATTGATATGCCATTTTCTGGGGTTACAGGAATGCGTCCAGATCTTATCATCAATCCACATGCATTCCCCTCAAGGATGACAATAGCTATGCTCTTGGAATCAGTCGCTGCAAAGGTACTAGCACCTAAAGAATTCATTTTTATGATGTCAAAAAGTTATTTTAAAAATGCACAGCCAGTGCACCCCTGTAGACAAAGCACAGATGTTCTTGTCTGTAGTGATTCAGACTGTTGTAAGGTAGCAGTGATAAGTTGCTTTAATGGTAATTTGGGATTTGGTAATGTTCAAATAGGACTTTAGGAAAATGAATCTTGATTGGCATCAAGTTTCCGGAAAGGGAAATTCAGATAACAGGATTTTTGTGAATTTTCAGCGGAACGAACAATATATATATATACCTATATATATTGGGTTATAGTCTTAGTTTTTATTTTTATTTTTGTCATAATAGAGTTTTGGTTTAGTAATTGTCATAATAGAGTTTTGGTTTAGTAATTGTACCGGCATAAATTTACATTTTGATGCTGCCTGTTTCTCTCATACGTGATATGTAGGGTCGTGGTGGTAGATGTTGTAAAGTGTGCTATTTTCTGATTTTGTGTAATGCGGAAGCACCAAAAAAAATAGTTTTCCATTAACTGGTGATCAAAAGATCGAATTACTCTGGAATTCATCTCGAGTCTACATTTTCTTCCTCTTGTATGCCATATTTTAGATTTGTTTTTCTTCATTAGAATATCAGAGACGTCCTTTTATATGCTTGCATGTTTCTTGTCACAGGGAGGTAGCTTACATGGAAAATATGTTGATGCAACACCATTTGCTAATTCAAAGAATGTTAATGAAGAGACTCCACCACAATCGAAAACACTTGTTGATGAACTTGGTGAAATGTTAAAGGTTAAAGGGTTTAACTACCATGGTACAGAGGTAATGTACAGCGGGGTCTATGGGACAGAACTCACATGTGAGATCTTTATGGGTCCTGTTTATTATCAACGCCTACGACATATGGTTTCAGACAAATATCAGGTAAGAAATCACCAACTCAGATTTTTAACCACATGAAGTTTTAAGATTTTTTCAGAGTTCCATTTTCGATTATTGATTGCCTCACAAGTGACACTCCAATTCGGCATGCAGGTTCGTTCCACTGGAACGATAGACCAGATCACCCACCAGCCTATCAAGGGACGAAAAAGAGGTGGTGGTATACGTTTTGGTGAAATGGAGCGAGACTCTATGCTTGCCCATGGGGCAGCATATCTGTTGCACGACAGGCTTCATACGTGTTCCGATTATCACATTGCTGATGTATGTTCTATATGTGGAAGCATCCTAACGACCTCATTCGTCAAGCCAGAAAGACGGGTTGGACGTGCGGTTAAGGGACTGCCACCCATAAGAGCCTCAAAGAAGGTCATTTGCCATGCTTGTCAGACGAGTAGAGGGATGGAGACAGTTGCAATGCCTTATGTCTTCAAATATTTAGCAGCTGAGTTAGCAGCTATGAACATAAAATTGACCCTTCAGCTAAATAATGCTGCGTGAGCTTGACCTCATGTTCCTCAAACGAGGATGTTCAATTGATGAAATGGATATAGCGGCCGAGACTCTTTGCACAATCTGTAGGTAATGGAGAGCTGAAAGGCTGTTTAGATATGGTTACAAAAATGATACGAGAATGTTGGGGAGTGGGGGAGGCTGCTTATATGTATTTATAAATGGCCAAGAGGGTTTTGGCACTCTCTTCATCATTCTTATGTACGCTGAGATGAGTAAATCTTAAAAAATTTTGCTTCCCCTTTTCTTTGTTGGGTATGAGTGCGGATAGTAATTACTTTGTAAATTAGACACCATTGAAGGCCTGGAAAGAACATTTTCATGTAATTCATTATCATTTTCCAATGTAGTCTTGGATGTAGTTCATTATCATCTTCCAATGTAGTCTTGGACAAAATTGATAAGACATTTGATGACCATAACAAAGATGAGAAAAAGAAAAACGGTACAGGTCAAAAGAGAAACCTGTGGGCATGGATCGGTTCGGGAGATAGCTCAAAGATAAAACTTCAACCGTCAAATAATTCGATTAATTAGTATGGCTCAATTTAATTGAGTGATTATAAAATACTATGGTATTATGGTTATGTGGTATAGTTTGTACACGTGATAATATAAGTGGAAATTTATTGATATTATTTTCTTAAAAGGGGAAGATAAATAATATCGTCCATTCATATTATAATATGTGTACAAGATGTACCATGTGAATACACTACTATAGTATTATATAATTTATCTGATTGATATGAGCCAAACCACCATCCAATTAAAGATTAAGTTGGGTCATCACTACATATTTTATATTATACATGGAGGCTATGTTTTTTCCTAAAATAATTTAGTTTGTTCTACCTGACGTAGGATAGTGACGTAGAAAAATGGCTATTATTGGTCATTAAATTCACTATATTTGTGACTATTATTCATGTGGTAACAAGGAAATTTGTCAATACTGACCTTTTTCTTGTAGTGTTGGTCTCTCAGATAGTTTTCATAATGTAGTTGCTTCTTGTATTTACTTAATGTTTGATTTGTTGGGATTTTAGGGCTTTGATTTTATGGGTTTCTGCATATGGGTTCCTCTCTCTATGTGCAGGTAATCTTTATCTGTAGTGTTGTGTTTGCAAAAAAATGTAAATTGGGTTTAGTTGCTTAGTGTGTTTTGTTTTCTGGTTTCTGGTTTCTCATTTCAGTAATAATTTTTTGGTTTATTTTGTTGGTGGGTAGGCATTATGCTTTGGGTTGCTGTGGTCATAGTAGAAAAAATATGGTGGAGGTTGTTGTGGTCTCTGAGATAGTTGCGCAAGCCTTTACAAAGGTAGTTCTAACTTCTATTCTATTGATGTGGTATCTGAGATAGTTTTCATAATGCTGCTTCTTGTTGCTTGTGTAGGGCTGATTCGGAAAAGAGACGTGCAGAGAAGGAACATGCAGAAAAAGGGCACGTGCCTTCTGGTTATTTTCTTCCTCTTACTTTCAAAGTTTTAGTAGATAGTTTCTTGCCTTTTTATGGATGGTTTTCTTAATGCCCTGTCTTTGCACTATGCTACATTTTACTTTAGACAACACCAAATACGTTGAATTGTGGGTAGTTAGTTATAACTATTGTTTTATTTTGCTTGTGTGCTTTCATGTTTATAGGACTTCCCAAACCACTGAACATGAAACTTCACTGCAATCAATGGTACCATGCATATGAAGAGTTCTAATTTACATGACTTAAATCTTCTACATGGGAAAAGGACTCACTCTTCATCTTGTGCTTTTTGATTTGAAATTGGTTTTGATTATGTTTTCCAATTAGGTATTGTTTTGATTTTGATTTTGGATTTGCAGGTATTCCATCACCAAACCAACTAGCAGCCCATCCATCCTTCCCAGCATCTGATCTGGGTAAAATTTTGTTTTGATTTCTTTTCTTTTTTCAGATTCATCTCTCTCTGTCTCTGTCTTTCAATTTGGTGAATGGTTGGAGTTTTTATTATTATTTTAGTGATGCATTAGGAATATATATTATGAACTTCATGTTAAAAACTGCCGTGCTACATTGGAAGTGGTATTATTTGCCTAATCTTGGCATAGTGCTAAGAATAGTTAAGTTTGGAATCACAAAGTGAAAACTTAAAGACAAACACCAGGCCATTGTACATGGCCTTATATATAATGGTTGAAGCTGGTCCCAGCTTTTGGCTGCTTTCCTTGCACTTTTTTGTTTGATATTCAAAGCCTATAAGATTGATGATCGTTATACAATCTCAAAAGGAAAAAGAAAAGAATAAATCTCTACCTTAAATTGGCATATTGCTTCCTTCAAGTTAATTATGTTGTAGGTTTGTTCCTTTTTTGTTCACAATGATGACTTTGTAATTGTTTTTCATATTAGCATATTGCTTTATGTTTCCTACTCATTTTATTGATGGTTTTGTGATTGTTTTTCAGGTTGGGGTAGAGAATTAGGTTAAGTACAAGACTAATATACTATTTTGGAACATATTTGTTTGGCTACTTGAATTTGTAATATTTTCATTGTATCTGTAGGAGATAGTAATTTTTTATACATCATGACTTGAGATTTTAGATTTATAATTATTGGTTCTGTAAAGTGAATGTATTCAACAATACTTTCAATTACATATGAATGAAGTTTATGCTGTCTTTGACGAGGATATAGTACCATTGAGAATAAGCTTTTATTCGACTATTAAATCATAGTTTACTTTATATGTCAATTGAAACAATCATCCCATTAGCATTTGTGAACGAGCATGTAAGTTAAGATACAGTGTTTTTTTATAATATTAAATATAAAAAAATTATAATTTGGACTGAAAAAAGTCATTTCATTATGAATTTTTGCAATAAGAACTAGCGTCGCAAACACGGTGGTAAAACCCCAATTTATCATGGTAGTTCAAATAGGTATTACGACGGCTTTAAAGCGTCGTAAAAAGTTCCAATATGATGCCTTTTATATGCTATTACGACGCTTTTTCCCCTTTTTGTGACACATTTTGACCGTTTCGAAAAGGCTTATTGAAAAAGTGACGTGGGACCTCACTCCTCCTTCCTCCCCCAGGTCAGCTCAGAATCAAATATTCAACCCTTTTTGTCGGTCAGCAACAGGTAAGTAAACGTACCCAAGTGTGGTTTGATGGATGCAAACTCACTCGAGATAGATTTTGTGGGTCCCACATATTTGGCTTCCTTTTCTGCATCCATCTCTTTGCTGCCTTCCAGACCACCAAAATGAAAAATAAACTTTTGGTTAGCACTCTAATAGTGAAGCCCGAAAGTATTTATCTTTCTAAGTTCAGCTTAGTATATTAATACGAGTTTTATAATATGAATGAATATGAAACATTATAGTGACATATGACGTAATATGTGCATGCTATTGTTTCTTTGTATTTTAAAAGGAATTGAAGTTTTAATTATAATCAATTAATAATATAGAAGTAAGTCTATGTTATTTTTCTTAACTTTACGATGTGAGATATTTCTTCATATCTTCACACATTCTATATATGTATGGCGAAATTTCAACATAACGCATGAACAACAAATATTGAAAAAACCTAGACAAACCTACATTAACTTGAAAAAACCTCTAAATAATTATTCTCTGTTGGGTTATGGAGTACCGTTCACGCTTCACACCAAAACAAAACCAAAAAGTATCTATGGGAGACTTTTTTTCTTCTTCTTGTCTTCTAGTAATTGTACTTATTTTTTAAAAGCACCCACCCAAATGTCAAATCACAAACTCCGGTCCTTAATCAGTCCAAACCAAAGAAGTGTTTGTGTTCAAGTGTGAATGCTTCCGAATCTTTACAATTCTTATCCATTTTGAATGCGAATGAAAGCTTTGTATAAGTGCATCTTCATTAATTTTGAGTTAGCTTTTTCTCCCAAGCAAAAGGATAGGTTGATGATTGTCGGCAGGGCAAACCATTTAGATCTAAAGAAAGTAAATAAAAGAGCTGAAAGAAGACAAACACAAATGTGTTCATTTTTCTAGCACTAATTATTTCAAGATGCTGTGATGTCGTATTTTAATTATTTATGATCAATGCTTATTCATACATATGACAATGTATATAGCCGTCGTACTTTACTTCACAAATTTGAGAGACATCCTTGTAAGATTCACTTCGCATTGTATTTCATTAATCCAAACCGTCTATATTTTAGATAATCATTCAAAGATCATCTTTACAAAAAATCACTCGAATCCGATATAGTTTGACCACTCAATTGTGTTATTAAAATTTTAGTACTTTCTTGATGCACAATGTTCATTAATTTTGTATGATACAATTGGATGTCGAAACGGTTTTCGATTTGTCTAATTTTGTACAAGGATGATCTATGAATATAGATTTAAAAAATAAATGATTTGGATTGTTGGAAAAAAAATTCAAGGATGATCAATTGACACCATTTATGTTGGTGCTGGTGTTCACACATACTTGACACCAAAAATCAAAAAGCTCATAGGAGGGTGGTTATCTCTTTCTCTCACGCCGACCAGAGAGATATTTAGTCGGGACGCTGTACGTACGGCATGAGAAAAAGACCTAACAATACTTCTCCTTCTCTTCAGGTGCACATGCGCACTTGGCAGCCGGCAGCCTCAAAAGAACCGAACTAATTATATAGATGACGAAATAGATTCCAAACGAATGTCATTTCAACAGTTTAATCATCGTAAGTTAATTCTAAAATATTGTTTCACTTGGTTCCAGTCAAGTATTAGTTGATCCATCACCATCAATTGGTTTTCTAACAATAGACCAAATCTAGTTGGACCACTATGCTTTTTTTAATAGGACAAGATTGTCGAAATGGTACAGATCAAGATCTTATATGTCGGACACCATTTATGATTTAATTATCCAAACTAAGTTAGTAAGCAAGATAGTTAATGCAGCCATGTAAGAAATTCTGCATCTATCGCTGTTATATCAAATACTTTAACTACTCGCATCGTTTTTATAAACAAACGTAGAGAAAGCCTTCACTCAATTATGCTGATTTGATAGACAAGAAGTGAAATTGAGTTGTACAACTTTTAAATCTCATGCTAAAATCTATTAGAAAAGATTTAACATCTTTAGTTGTGAAGAATGAATTATTGGAGAAAGATTGAGAAGGAAAAGGAACCATCAGGCAAAGTGAAGTCAAATTTGTGCATCTTTATTTATTGTTAATTAATTTTGAGTTAGATGTTCATATACGTACTCTTAATATTAATGGAACATGTTTAGGCTCAAAAGACACCTCACGTGAGGGGCGCGTTTGAAATGCAAGTCTTGCATAGCACATGTTAGGAGGCATATTAAGAGGAGATCCTCATACTAAATATGATTTCAATAATTGATTGCTCACATCCTAACACCTACTTTCATATAACATGGACCGCATTAAAAATTTAAAAAAACAAAAACAAAAAGAAGATACGAAAATCTTAGACAAAGGTACGAAAAGCATATGATTAAAAAATTAAGAAGACCAAACAGATTGAGACTGAGTTGATTGACAGGGAATCAAGGACGATTGATAAAGATAATATATAATTCATAAGGATATCCCAAAAAGTCCATCTGGACCCACAAGCTCAGCAACTGGTACATCAAACTTTTTGTACGTAGTTGGCTGAAAATTAAGAACTCTAGGTGAATTTTGTTTGTTATAAATTGGGGAGGGCCTCGAGTCCCAACCCAAGCATCCTGGAGGAGAGCAGAAACGAAGCAAAATATAATTAGTAATTAAGAAGAGAATGGAAGGTGCACATGAGCTTGAGAAAGAGCTGACTGAAACAGATGTAAGGCATAAGCTGGTGGTTCCAGTGCGATGGCTTGATGAAATGCCTCCATTTGAAAGGGGCTGTCATGAGGTCCAGTTCGGGGTCCTGGACGACAAGGGCTTCCATTTTCCGCTGTGCTGCTCCATCCGAAATGGTGGTTACCGGAAGCCAGTGCTTCAGGCCGAGGGTTGGCTCAGGTTTGTCAATTACAAGGGGCTCAAAATTGGTGACAAGATTATCTTTCGTCCTCAGATAGATCATTTCAGAGAAACCAAATTTCAAGTGAGAGCACAAAGGCAGAACATCCACGGTCACTGGGTCGATATTTGATCATATGAATAATTTATTATGAGTCATTGGTATATATATATATATATATATATATATATATATATATATATATGCCAATCTTGTTATGTAGTTGGTATGTTTATGGTTTGGATGAATAAGTTAGTCTATGTTGTATGGGGTTTGTGTTATGTTTAATCTATGTTTCTTTTGGATCAGGTCATCATAATATAAATGTAAAAGCTTTTATTTCCATATATAACATCATGAGTTCATCATATAATGTTATTTCGTTTTATTTAAGTTTGGAGCTTGGCAATTAACAAGTCTAAATCATTGTAAGAAATTCTGTGTTCGTCACTGTTATATCAAACACTTTGACTACCCGCAACACTTTTACAAACAAACTTAGAAAAAGCCTTCACTCAATTACGCTAGTTTGGCAGACAAGAAGTGAAATTAAGTTGTACAGCTTTTAAACCTCATGTTAAAATCTATCAAAAAGATTTAACAACTTTGGTTGTGATGAATGAATTATTGGAGAAAGAAAAGGAACCATTATGAAAAGTTAAGTCAAACTCCGACATAAAGCAACCCCCCTCTCTGTGAATACTTGCATTCGTTTAGGAATTCCAGATTAAAAATGAAAGGCAAGAATGGGACCTGTGTTGAATTTCTAAAATCAAAACCTTTCAAGATGCTCTAACTTACCTGAGAAAATTGAGCCAAAAAAATAATAATAAAAGGACATTGAGCAAATAGCCAAGTAAGGAGTGAGGTAGTGAGTGGTGGGTGCACGGCTGCCACCTCAGTCCTCATCATTTTCAGCATCACCTTTTTGCAGTGATTGGACATTTTATGGGGTGCAAACTGCCACGAAGATTGTGTGGGTCCCATATAACTTCCGGCCACCTGTTGCTACTTTCTACCTAACTTTCGGTTGTATTATTTTCAAGACTTAATAAATTAAAATAACATATTTTCAGTAAATTAAAATGATAGTTGATGGCTAGCATATCACTCAACAAGGATTAAATTTTCAGTCATTGGCATCTGGTGATAATATATAATGGCTAGCTTCAATTCAGGCCTTGCATACCACATGTTGGGAGGCATATTAAGAGGAGACCCCTCATACTAAAGATTGGAAGTCGCTTCAAAAATTTTAGATACATTTCCAAACACTGTCAATTGACACTATTTAAAAAAAGGGCTAAAGCCACGACGAACTAACAGTGGCCATTGATGTGTTTGTGGCTCGGGGGATAGGAGTCACATTAGAAGGAGCAGTTGACTCATCAACAGGGGCAGAGGAAGAAAGAGCCCCTTTCATTGAGAAATTGCCCTTATGAAGGAACGTTTGTATAATCAGGTTTTCTAGTAGTATGATTTCAATAATTGAATGCTCGCATCCTTTAAGTTAGAGCACAAATGCAGGACATCGATGGTCACTAGGTCGATATTTAATGTGATATGAACAATTATATATAGTTCTATGCACCGGCGGATCTACATAGGCGCAAGGAGGTGCACTTGCACCTCTCCTCGCCGGAAAAACCATTGTAGGTGCTTCAAACTGCCTTTTTGCTCAACTGGTGTACAGATTACCTTATTTCCATTTTCAATATTTAAGTAAATGTCTTTGTCATTTTACTTTAATTTATTTTTATATTACTCCATTTACTTAAGTTTACAATGTAAATAAGGAAGTACCCCCCCATTTGGATTCAAATAAAAATACTAGAAAATCAAATTCCTATCAAATCAAAATATGAAAAATCGGTTTTAGTGCAAAATACGATTTAGGCTAAAAATGATGGCTCATTAAGTCAATATATACTTCATACTAAAATCTCATAAAATCAAGTTTTCTTATTTAATGTGTAAGGAATAAAAGCCGCCAAAAATTATCTTGAGAAAATGATTATTCCGAAAAACTATTTTTCATACTTAATCAATTTTGCACCTCCGCTAAAAAATTTCTGGGTCCGCCACTGGTTCTATGTGTTTCTATTTTGATTAATAACGTTAATCTATGTTTTGTATGGGGCTTTAATTACTGGTTGGTCCTCGACTATAATAATTGTTGATTGACTTGACATTAATTTATTAATTCCCTTGCGTCCAAAATGTGTATGCAGCTGCTTAATACCACGAATATTTGGCCAAAAGACAATGTTATATTGGAATTCAAAAGTAAGAAAGGTCATAAATGTAACAAGTCCACCTTAAAGATCAATGGTCCATACTCTCCAAAGAGATAAGCCAAACTTGGCTGATAGATATTAGATATGCTCACTGCAGTTTTTTAGCATAGTGAGTTCGTCTCCTTACATTTAAGTTCGAGTTATTTTCTTTTATAATTTATATTAATTTAAAAATAAATTAATCGCTTATTTATTTATTTATTTTACATTAATTAATTTATAGTTTAATTACAATCATCCAGTTGGATAATTGATGTTATCAACTTAACATCGACCGACTAATTAAAGTGGAGTGATATGGTCATAGATGTTATATACAAACTTGTCAGAACTTTTGGAGTACATGGTCTGATTGATTATTATTTCAACGCTTAGGCCCACGTCACATGTTGATGGTCTTTTTTGTTTATTATTCCACTTTCTGCCTAACACCTACACAGTTAAGTAAGCAGTTTGTAACTGAAATAATTAAGAGTAATTATTTATGCACTTGAGGTTTTAGGTTTGATTTTTCTCTCTTTTAATATCGCTCGTATATAAAAAAATTCCTCAAAATTAAAAGAAAATATGATAAACAGTAATCTTTCTCTGAGAATATATCTTTAATGCTGAACTCAGTTTTGCCACCAACCACATTTGTCTTCAACTATCTTAATTTGATCTGTGAAGAATGTAATTATATCATTAAACAAAATATTAAACATAAGTTTCATGGATCGTGTGGTATCCCTCTCAAGTATTAAATTAATATGGGACCAAACCTGTGATAGAAACATTTGAAAAGAGCGCGTATCATTGTCATCCACCACCACCACGTTTTACGAGGAGGAGGAGCATTTTGGGAATCGAAGCTTCGAAAAAGACTGAAAAGGATGTTGGATTATTAAAAGGCTTTTTTCTATTTTAGATTTTAATATGCAATAAAATCAAATATTTGTCGGGTCCAAAGTTTGGTGGCATTGACAATCAAAATTAAAATTGTTTATTGTCACACGCAATCTACGCGGGTTTTTCAGATAACTTAATATGTGAACGTTATAGAATTTGCAAATGTTAGAATCTATGATAAGAACATAATAATAATTTTTTTTTAATAGAAGCGACGTTAGAAAATGAGAAAATCAAACATACGATTTTGAATGTAAAGATAAATTTTTTTACTCACTTGAACTATACAAAACTCGTGCATCGTAAAAATAAAAATACAAGTGGTCAAACCCTACTCGAAGATGACCACCACAAAAATGCAACATATGAAAAAGAAAAAGAAAAAGTTGTGTACAAGTCAAAGAAAGATGATAAAGAAGAAGGGCAAATGGTCAAATAGATAAACTAATCTAGTCGTTGTACTCGTTAGGTCATTGTCATTAATTAATAATCACTCAAATAATCTGAACTGGAAGAAGATAAAAATAATATTTTGTAACTCCTTATATGATAATAATAATATAATAAACTAATTACACCACCATAGCTAGCCAGCATCACTACAACTGAGTTCAAACCTGAGGGCCCACATGACATATACATTTTTTGTGGTTGAATTTTTTTTGGGTTAGAATTTAGAGGAAATTAAGCTTCTTGCCTTTCTCCTATCACATATAACAAATTGCAAAATTGGTTTACTTTTAAATTTATATTTGTCAATTAAATGTTAATTATTAATTAATACTTTATGATCATGACGGCTAGTTAATCAACTAATCCATGACCAAATTAGTTCATCCATTATTTCAGGCAAAGAAAGGTTCACTCCCTTTATAATAATAAGAGCTTAATTTCAAACTAAAAGATACCATAAAGAAAAGGTCAGAAAGAACACTTGATGAGATCATAATTAAGGAATTAATTACAACAGCAAACTCATCATTAATTCACTCATACATCATATTCTGAGTGTAGAAAAACAAATTTACATGAATTCATACAAGTAGCTAAACATCAAGCCACTGATCACACTCTTTGTTCAACTTCTGTGCTCTAATTCTGAATTGGGTTCCTCTGAAATCGTTGGCCTCTGAATCAAGAACGATCTTGTCCCCAACTTTGAGCCCTTTGTGGTTGACAAACTTGAGCCATCCCTCAGACTGAAAAACCGGCTTCCGGTACCGTCCCACCCTTCGAATGGAGCAGCAAAATTCCCAAAAAAACCCGAACCCGTCTGTAACCTGCAAATGGAACTCATGGCTTCCTTGTTCAATTGGAGGCAGCACACTAAGCCAGGAAATCGGAAGGGCAAATCTGCTCCCTACATCTGTTTCTGTAAGGCATTTCTCATAGCGGGCCGCCATTGCTTTATTGATGAATCTGCTCACTGTAATTCTAGTGCATTTATATAGGAGGAGGACAGGGCCAGGGGTATATAAGGAAATATTTAATCTATCACTGAACGTGGATCTATCTGCATGTCAACATCTGAATGATAGAATTATAAGCTATCAATGAGAATCTTCTTTCATGATAATGCTTTATGGTTTATTATTTTAGTTTTGCTTTATGCTTTTAGTTTTAGTTTGTCTGTCACTTGTCCAAGTTGACCTCGCAGATACCAAGTGACGTGGAGAAGTGCTTCGCCACAACACAAATTTTAGGGAGATTTTGAAAAAACCCAAAGGAGAGAGAAATTTTTTAAAAGAAGCCAAAATGGACAAAATTACCTTTATTTATTTTTGAATTTCCTAAGGCATCATTTACATTTGTATGTCTTTTATTTGAAAGTTGAGAGGTTTTTCTGTCTATTTTGAAAAAGCTTTGACTTTTTCCAAAAGTGAAAGTTTTTTTTTGGCTAAAACCTAAATTTACTCAAATTTTAATCCCTTGCATATCATCTTTCACATTTTAAGAAATAATAATTATGTTTAGTAGAAAATTAGGACGGACGTAATTCGTATACGTATTATAATATGGATGGACATGCAATTATGATGTCGTGGGGATTCGAATTTGAGATCTCTAATTTGCAAGTCAATATATTTTTCCACTAAATTATACGCCGTTAGCAAATTGAGTTATGAATTTAAGAGCAAACAATAGGAGTCCATTTTGGTAAAGTAAAGGTACCGATATATAGAAAGAAAGTATGGAAATGTTATGAGATTGACAATTTTTGTTAAACAAAATCCACTCTTCTTGGGCATACATATGACAACAAAAACTTTGCAGACAAACATTTTATATTCTACATGCGTTGACAAAAGAGGTTAAAAGTCACATGGTTTGATTATTTCAGCGCTTTGGCCCCACATCACATGAACATGATATTTTTCCCTCAATAATTTGTTTCACCCGATTGGCTAAGTTAAATTTAGAAGCGTATCGGCTTTTCTTTTTCTTTTTATAATCTAACATCACTGGCCCTTAGGTTGCACTTGCAGACCAAGGGAATCTCAATCAATTAGGGGCTGCTATAGTTTCAAACCCCAGGGGGCCTACTGCTTCTATATGTGGTTCAACTTATATTAATCTTTTCAAGTTGTAAATTTGCAATTGCCTACCTCAATATATATATATATATATATATATATATATATATAAGGTGGGTGCTGACACCTCACTCCTCATTTATTGTGATCTTTTTTAGTGATTAAACATTTGACTGGAATTAAGATAACTTTTTTTAGGTAAATTAAAATAATAAAGTTGAACAACATTATTTATTTATTTCTGGAGATAATTTTTGGAGATAAAATTGACAAGGATATAATTTTCGGTTATTGGCATATGGTCATAAGGATGGCTAGATTCAATTCAAATGGTTGCTGGGATTCTAGAAACTTTGAAGGAGAATTGACCAAAACTTGAGTTATTAGGTAGCTTTTCTCCCAAGCAGAAAGATAAGGTTGATGGTCGGAAGGACAAGTACTATAAGTGCACTAATAAATTCATGATCAATGCTTATTCATACATGGTGACAATGTACCTTACTTTACTAGCTTGATTTGGACCACTACATCACTCATCAGTTCAATACATTTAAAGCCTTTAGAGAGTGAAACATACGTGTCTCGTTTGACTACTAATATTTTTGTGATACAGTATCAATGTAGGACCAATTAGTTCATTGGTTAAACAAGACAAGTGGCTCAATGTGTCTAACGATCTCATTTTTATTTGCATAATTAAGTTAATTCGGCCTCGTTTGGTGACCGCATAATTAACAATCAAACGCCTTTTTCTTTTTGTTAACATAAAAATGATGAGATTCGACAAACATATAATTAAGAAATTTCACAAGTCAAAGTGAAAGAAAGTACTTCACCACTTATAACATTAATTTCACAACTTAAAAGAGCACACTTAGATAATTCAACAACAAACAACAGAAACAACACTTACAATAACTCAAGACAGAAAACTCTAAAGTGGGAGCACAATCTTGTCTATAGAACATTGCTAAACATCAACCCAGTGGCCATTTCTGTCGAGGTCCTTTTGTGCTCGGATTCTGATCTTGGTTCCTCTGAAATCATCAGCCCTGGTGTCGAGAACAACCTTGTCCCCAGCTTGGAGGTCTTTGGCATTGACAAACTTGAGCCAACCCGCGGATTGAAGAACAGGCTTTGGGTAACGTTCCTTGCGAATGGAGCAGCAGAATTGCCAATAAAACCCTACCCCATCTGTGACCTCAAACTGAACTTCAAAGCTTCCCTTTTCGAATGGAGGCAATATCTTGAGCCATTCAGAAGGAACCGCCAGCCTTCCCTCTATATCTGTCTCAGTCAGGTATTTTTCAAGCTCAAGGTGTGCCATTATTCTACTTGTGGATATATATGAAATACATGGCATTGGCGGCCTATAAGGCCTTATATATATAAATTTTCTGTGAGTCCCCTCCCTCTTCCGTACAACATCACTATCTTCAAATAATCCCAAAATTTTAGGGAACTTTATGTCAACATCCCCATCATCCAATTCTCTTCTTCTTCTTCTTTTGTTATAATTATTTGTTTCTTTTGACTTTTAAGACTTTTAATTAACTTATAAGGTCGCATTCGCACATGCCGGAAAATGTTGGTTAGCTAGAGAGGTCAATTCTAAAATTGTCCTTGACTGGTTTTAAGAACATTTTAGTAGCTAGCAAGTGGGCAACCCTAGTGGTGACTGCCAAAAAAAAAAACATGCAACACAAGAAAGAAAAACTAATCAAATGGATCAAATAATTTGGCCATAATACTCATTAGGTCATTGTAATTAATTTATAATTTTCAAAGGATTATTGCATAATTAGTTTCAAATGATTATTTGAAGCTTAAAAAAAAAGCCGAAAGGATTATTTGCAGGACTACAGTTCCTTTTTATATTTTGTTTTAGCTTAACCTGATGATGTTCCTTTCTAATTGTTGCCGTTCTGTGTTTACTTGAGAAAAACGTATCATGATGGGGTAACCTAGTTCTTATTTTGATCTCTCCTTGGAAGACATTAGTATTTTGGGTTGTATGTCCAGCTGCAAAATCAATGCATGGTAATTACTTTCAGGAAAAAAGGGCCTACAGAAAACAAAGAAACAAGAATTGGCTTTGCCGTTGTTGAGATGTTTATGAACTTGGAATTAAAAAAACTTAATAGAAGAGGGAATTACTTCTGGAAATCATAAAGAAACCGCTGTATTGAATATGATGGATTAAATGAACAATCTTTGTGATTCTATCTTCTGAGAATTATTTCTGGTACATCAAATACAGTGTGACATCTTTCGATGGAAATTAACTTTTATTTATTTATTTATTGTTGTTGTAAAAACAATTTTATATGTCAAAGAAATTGTTTTTTTTTTTTTTTTTGCTTTTGGAACAACAAACATCTGACTAATAGAACACTTCCTTCAAGAAAACATTTAATTCTTCTAATATGATGAATTTTTTGTTTTGTTATGGTTTTATTATTTTCGTTTAATATAATGAAACTACTATGTTTAAGCTAAAAAGAAAAATATATATCGAGGAAACTGATTTTGCTATGTTGTTCTTCTAGTCTTGTAAAACGATGATTAAATAAAGGATGATGAGTCTCATTTTAACTTTATTTGGGTTCTGGCTTAGTAGAAAAAGACCTTTGATTTGCAAATTAGTAATTTCAAGTTCGAATCTTAATAACAACCCCTCCCCCCGTGTAGTTTAGGCTATCTCTTTTTGTATTGAAGATAAAGTTTATTGCCACGTCATCACTCCAAATTATTTAATGAATATAGTTAATCATTGTACTATTTAATAATGTTATTCTAAAGTCTAAACCTTAAAAATGTATTAATGAATACAGCCGAAAGTTGGGAAGAAAACAAAGCGTAGTGAATGGCAGTTTGGGCCCATCAAATCTCAATCATGACTGCCGTGTTTCCTTTACGTGCGCTGACAAAAATACAAAACGGTCATGCTGCTGATGGAGGAGTGAGGTGTGAAAACCCACGTCACTATCTCAGTCGTCAGCTTTTTGCCCAAGATTCCTCTTCCTTTTTTTGGCTCAATTTTCTTAGGCAACTTTACTTTCTTGTTTTTTCATTGGTCCAAAAAAATTGATGAAATAACTCAACATTAATAGTCATATGTAGTGATCATCAATAATTTTATAGGATATTTGGCATCTTTTACAAGATTTTAATCGATTTTCTATATAGTATTTCTACAGAAAAACTAATCAAACTAACTAACATTTTGACCACAAAAAAAAGTCATTCTTTGTTAAATACTTGTATTTGGTTTGATAGTTTTAGTTCGGACATTGGGTGTGTCTTGACATGTTACAAAGGCAAAAATCCTTAAAAAAAACGAGTCGTTAAAATATCATTGTTAGAAAGAGAATTCAATGTCAACTTATATAAAAAGCTTTTTATGTTAAACATTTGTACTATTATGATAGTGGAGCTCAGTTGGTTGGCCTCTTCCAATTTCAATTTTAAATTTACAACTTTAAAAGATCCGTTTTGATATGATAAAGATCTTCTTTATCATTTTCTTTGTTTCTTTTGAAGGAAACAAAAAAACAAAAAACTTTTGAAGTTACATTTGATATCTGAATCGAAGAAGTCATGGATCAAAAGTAGGCCCTCAGGTTTGAAAAAAGACCAAAAATAGAATTTGATATGTGAGCAATTTGGGCTCCTAAGACCGTGCAAAGCTTACTAATAATGCAATATATATTTTTCAGTCGTTTTCGAAGCTTCAATTTGTAAAGGAGGACAGCATGTGGTGTGGCTGACTTGCACTTTGCCGTCTAATTTCTACATCTACCGCTGTCTTGTAGGTTAAGCCAGAAACTTATATAATATAATTTGTTTTGTGCGTACATAATTCATCCGCACATCCATTGAAAAAAGAAGAAAAAAGTTATTAGCACGCGTCGTGGGCCAAAGCTTTGAAATAATAAGACCATGGACGACCTTTTAGTCAATGCATGCAGGATATAAGCTGTTGCCTGCAAAGCGTTTGTTTGGACCGACTTTGAATCTCATAACATTTATTTTTTCTAAGCAAAAAGCATTATCAAATAAGATACTTGATAGTTCCTTAAATACCCCTCGCATGGCACTGTCTATAAATTATGCACGTTGGGCAGCATTGCTTCATCTCACTATATCAATAAGCAATGGCGGCTCCGTTTGAAAGACGCCTTACAGAAACGGATACAGTGGGCAAATTGTCCCTTCCGATTGAATGGCTTAGGATACTGCCTCCGATCGAACAAGGAAGCCATGAGGTCAAGATTTATGTTTCGGACGGGCTCGGGTTTTATGAGTTTCGATGTTCCACTATCAAGATGGGCCGTTACCGGAAGCCCTTTCTTCAACCTGAGGACTGGCTCAAATTTGTTGATCACAAAGGGCTCAAAGTTGGCGACAAGATCATTCTTGATTCCGAGCCCAACGACTTTATCGGAAGCCATTTCAGAATTAGAGCACAAAAGTTCAACCATGAAGAAAATAAGTGGGTTGATGTTTAGCTCCTCCTTCTATATGAAATGATGTTAGGGTCCAATATAGTCGTCGATGGCGTCCAATAAAAGGACCGAAACATCAACCCTAATTTATTTTTGTGTCATTCTCGTTTAGCGTCTCCTACATTTGTGGTATTCTTAATAAACATTTGTGTTTAGCTCCTCCTATAGTCGTACTCTCCATATCTATTTCAGTTTTTCACTTCACTTATCATAGTCAAAAAAATTCTCTAACTCAATGAGTCCATTCTAATATGGCCAAGACATACTTAAAGAACTGTGTATTGTGCTTCTTTGACTCAATCTCTAATTGACTGACTGTTTTAAGAAGCCTCTTTGGTCTCTGCCCATTTCGCACAGAACCCTAAAATCTCGTAGCCCCGTCCCTGCCTTTACACTTAACAAGTATGCATTTTGGTGCATTTAATAAAATCTAAAGGATTAAAATCATCTTATGGTTCTTAATAGGCCATATCGTACCATTGTTATGAACAACGTACACCGAGGTAAAAACTACATATTGTACATTTCAATCTCAAATGATTTCATTCTGAAAAACGATAGCGATTTTGTATATGGACATAAGGTCACTGTTCCAAAATAGTCTGCAGGTGAAGTACTAAGAAGACAAATGGTTTAAGAACCAGCGGGATCCTTAGACACATTGGTTTCTTTCTAGTGCATTTTCGGGGATTATTGTCGTTATTTTTCGGTAATTGAACTACCAAGTAATTCAATGTGCTACATTTAATTTCTAGGTGAAAAGAATATACTTAAATAGGAACCAATAGCCATTTCCAAAACTAAAATATAACATCATTGGCACGCATTACATTCGTATACTTCATTAGGAGCAAAATTCAAGTTCCAAGCTCGTAAAACAAACGAGGAAAGCTAAAAGTTCTGATTTCACTAGGAAAAAAAAAATGATGCTCACAAGAAAATTTGACAGATTATGTACCATGGAAAGAGTTCAGAAGGTCAAGCAATCTCCCTTCAGGGACAAATGATTGATAAAACTCCTTCCTACATCCCATCTCACATTGTCATGATTGGCATGTCATTAATACCTCCCCTGCAAAAACCAACTACCATGAGCCATCTAAAATTTCCCAGCAAATTCCTCTCATTTTTTCGTGTCGCCTTGAAATTATACTGAGACTACCACACAAGTCCAAGTTTCATCTTTATGACCAAAAAAAGTGAGATTCATCTCAATTACTAAACAGTGGATCTCTTACTTGCTCAATTCCTGTCTGTCCTGTGGGTGCATAGTTGCTTTGTTCACCTTGCACGTTCCTCTGCTCCCCTTGTGAAAACCTCTGATCTCCTCCGTACCCAGGGTAGCTCTGCCCATTACCAGAAGCTGTTACTTCTGTTACTTGACCAAAGGGTCCAGAGCTTGGTCCTTGGCCAAATGCTCCGGAGCTCGGTCCTTGGCCAAAGGCTACTGACCTCTGTCCTTCTTGCCCATAAGCTCCAGACCTCTGTCCTTCTTGCCCATATGCTCCGGACCTCTGTCCTTCTTGCCCATAAGCTCCGGACCTCTGTCCTTCTTGCCCATAAGCTCCGGAGCTCGGTCCTTGCCCATAAGCTCCGGAGCTCGGTCCTTGCCCATAAGCTCCGGAGCTCGGTCCTTGCCCATAAGCTCCGGAGCTCGGTCCTTGCCCATAAGCTCCTGAGTTCGGTCCTTGCCCATAAACTCCGGAGCTCGGTCCTTGCCCATAAGCTCCGGAGCTCGGTCCTTGCCCATAAGCTCTAGCTGTTCCCTGGCCTTGAAATCCACCCAAACCTTGTCCATGAGTTTCAGTTTGTGGGGGAACATAATTCCTATCATCTCGCCTAAATCCCACCGGACCAGGAGGGGCATAATTCCTCTGATCTCCTTCTGGGAAGTTCCTTTGTTCTTGGGGATGATAATTTTGTTGCCCTGCTTGGTTATAATTGCCCTGATATGAAGGTACTGGATCTCTCCCTGGCTGATACGCATCCCTCCCTCCAGGGGTATTCACTGGTAAAGGGCCTCTATTATCTCCTTGTCTTTGTGAGCCATAAGTTTGTGAAGGTCCATAGTTCCCTCTATCTTGCATAGGCCCCTTCAGATTATAGGAGGGATTCCCTTGCTGATTAGGCGTCGGTCCTTGCCCATTGTATCTTGGTGGGTCAGGATTTCTGTTACGATCGTGGTATCTCCCCTGCTGTCTTCCATGATGAACTGGGGGTGGTCTTGGATAGATTGTACCATTAACGTATTTGTCTCCTGATATATATAGAAAACAATTTTAAATTGAACAAAACTGCTAGATATAGATGGACCAGCTCATTGTTTTACAAGTCTTAACACAGTCCAAATACCATAACTGGTTGAATCTACTGATAAATTGCAACTCACAATTCTCAAAGAGAACAAGCATTCATGTGGACGAAAACCTTACCTCCATATTCCTTGTTTTGTGGGTCAATGTAAGAATCTGGCAACACAAAAATAACTCCAGGTAAACCTGTTTCAGATAAAATGGAAATGTTAGAAACAGGACTCGGTACTATCATTCTCAATGGTAACGATGCTATCAACATTTACCTTCGAACTTCTGTGACTCTTCCTCAGACATTACGACCTGAAAGCCTGTGTACGTTGTAGTGCTACAAGCATACATCTTCTGTTTTGCCTCTTCCACACTGAATCATAAAATATATAAAAACTTATGATGAGCCAAAATCAATGTATATAAGACTGCTGCAAACATAATGCTAGCCTGAACAAAATGTCCAAGAAACTAGTAGCATCGACAAAATTGCACCCAGCAAACAGTTGATGATTAATACATAAATAGCCAATAATACATGCACCATAAAAGCAATTAGAATTATATTGTACAATTGGTAAAAGAGCTACAACAGAATGAACCACCAAGTATATTGTGAGAGGTTCGGAAACAAAATAAACAAAAAAGAAAGATTCAAGCATCCTTAGGCGATCAGTACGTTATAATGGTCCCCGAGAAAATGTAGTCTATCTAATAGAGCAACTCTATTTGATAGTCATGGAGCACTATTTAACATGTACATATCCCTTTCCTCATTCTGTATCATGCAACTGTCCAACACTTACGAACCAACAAGCTCTGTTTGCTTACATCCCAAAACCGCCCATCTGAACAAAACAAGAAAAGAAGAAGCAAAAATATATGCTTTAAAAAAATTCATACCCAAACCGATCGAAGGACAATTCATTCTGAATATCCAAAAAGTAGCAATAGCTGACACAGACATAGTTCCGATTTGAACACATTCTCTCTACATAAAAGGTACAATTCCCTATTATTCTTAGATACTGAAACGCACAGAGAGAGAGGGAGGCAAAAACACCACCTCATGTTATGATACTGCCAGTTCTTCTCCACTCTTCTATTCTCAGTAAACAATCACAAGGCACAAGGATCCACAACTCAATTAACACTTCAACTCAAAATCTTCCCTTTCCCCCAAATTTTCTTAGCCATCAAACAAATTACCACAGAAAAAACATACATCATAAACATATGCGCACACGCACACACATAGAGAGAGGGAGAGAGAGAGAGAGAAGGGCCCGGAAAGGAGTGTGACCTGATGTTCAAGCCTTTAGCACAGGTTTCCTCATAAGCTCTGACCATCTCCTCAGCCGGAGGCCGGTTGGTTTGCGGGTAATCCATGACAATGAGCCAGTGGTTGTAATCGCACCCTTCGAACAGTACCGTATTGGGGTCCATCTTCTCGTTTTGGTTGTTGTCGTACGGCGCCGATCGAGCAGAAGAGAGCGAGGACGACCTGAACGTCCGAGAATGGAGGAGGAGGGTCCAGGATTTCGGGTGCGATGCAGGAGATTGTACTGAGGTGGGGCCATTGAGCAGAGGAGAGGAAGAAGAGTGTGAAAATGACAGTGCAGAGGTTGCAGAAAGAGTGCGATGGAGGTTTGAGAGGGCGCAGAGGGTTCGGCGGATTCGAAGAGAGCTCAGCGCCATGGCTGGTTCTGTTGGTGTAGGCGAACCACAAATGAGAGACTATGCTAGGGTTTTGAGAGGTTTGGTCTCGTCGGGGTTTTGGAGAAGAGAAAACTCAACTCACTCCTGTATATTCTAGAAGGGACTTCTCCCCAAAAATAAAAAATAAAGGCTTAATTGCAGTTTTACCCCTGAACTAACCCATAATTCTCAATTTGCATTCTCAATTATTTTTTCAGTAAATTGAGGATACAAATTTGTTAAAAATAGCCAATTAGGTGTCTACTGTAGGGCTAGGTACGGTATGAGATGACACAGGATGGAGGTCATTCCGGTGTCAATCCTGAATAGGAGAATCAGGATGGGATGACATGGGATAACAGTTTTTGAAAACACGTTCAAACTTTACCAGACCCAAACGGGATCGGTATGATTCAGTATCAATGTTGATACCGTAAAAAATATGCAAAATTTTATAAATCAAGTTTAATATAACAAAACCCTCAATCAAGATTCAAGAGTCTTGATTTAAGACCAACCAATAAATGGAAATCTCATACAAAGTTCAAGTGAAATGGAAATCAAATCTCATACAAAGAGCTTCTTGTGGGATATCTCATACATGTAACGCTCTTTCTCAGTCAACTTAACAAACGTAAGTCGCTTCGCTTCTTATTCTTCAATCAGTCTTTTATATTGTCCTAAGAGAATCATATTTTAAATATAATTGAGGCTACCTGGAGTTCTGAAGTAATTTGTGTTGTTGGGTTGCATGTTGTAATTTGAACTATATCTACTTACCTTTCCTTCATTTTGCTTATGGACAGATTTTGGTGGGAGGCATGACCGTTGGGAAGAGTATTTTGCTTGCAGTTTTGCTCTGTTTCTACATGTAATTCGAGTAATTTTCCTGTGAGGTTTAATAGCTGCTTTGGAGAAGTTTGGAGAAGAATGGAGATTTGATTTCCAAATTAA
Source organism: Prunus persica (assembly GCF_000346465.2). Lineage (NCBI taxonomy): Eukaryota > Viridiplantae > Streptophyta > Magnoliopsida > Rosales > Rosaceae > Prunus > Prunus persica. The sequence continues at coordinate 46,776,582 of NC_034009.1, read as the reverse complement.
GTACCCCCTGATTTTTCTACGCAGAAACTCGAGAGATTTTGGGTTGGGGCTTTCCTTTTTCACTGGTTTGGAGAAGAACGGAGAGAGGGAGAGAGAGAGAGGGAGGAGGAAGAGGAAGAGGAAGAGGAAGAGAAGAAGATGAGATCGATTGATGGTGGAGGATTTGGGAATTACAACTTCAAATCGTGATTGGAGAAAGGAGATGAGAAGAATTAGACAGACGCAGAGAAATAAAGAGAAAGATGAGTAGACGAAATATCTGTGGAGGAGAGTAGGGGTGGAACTAAAATTAAATTATGATTAAAAAACTAATTTACTGTTCGGTACGGTATGACACCAATCGGGATCACAAATATGGAACCGATGTCGTGTCAAACAGTAACGGGATGACACGGTATCATTCTGTTTACACTTCAACACCAAACAGGACGGCACGAGATTGGCACGGTTTGGCATGGTTTCGGTATTCTGGTTTTGATGCCCACCCCTAATCTACTGTCAGATTTTGAATGATTTTATCCACTTCTCCATTACTTTTCCCATGTGATTCGCACATGACCTACTTATGAAAGGCAAAGTCGGTACTTCACCCTTCCCTCCTTATATTCCTTCCTAATTAGCCCCAGGCCCTAAAAGAGAACAACACCAGAATGTATGTTAGAGATAGTGATATTAGAAGAATCAAAATAGCAACGAACTATCTTTGGTGAGCCAAGCATTAGAGAGCAAATTTTTATAGAGAAAAGGAACATGAATAACGTTAGAGTGACGAAAAGAATGAGAGTCTAAGGTAAGAGATATGGTACTAGTTTTAGAGATAGAAATAGTATCACTATTATTAAGAGCATCATTTAAGGAACTAAACTCAGGAATGTGATACTATGACTAGTCATATGGTAGGTGGTGCCAGTATCAGGATACCAGACATCAAGGCTAGTAGATGGATATGAGGTAGAGGAGTAAGAGATATACATCCAAGCAAAATGAGAATATGAAGCAATGAATCGATGATGACACATAGACACATTATGACAAGTGGCGTGACAGATGGAACACCAAACAGATCCAAGAAGTCCATGAGAAAATGAGGCATAAGGAGCACCATAACGAGGCATTCGATACGAGAAGGGAAACTGCCAAGGCTGCGATTGAAAGCAACCAACACCACGTCTATGGTTGCGAGCAAGACCACAACCATGATAAGATGGAGGGAGTTAGGGCAAAAAGAGGAAAAGGAACAAGCAAAAAAAAAAAAAAATGTTGTTGAGTGACGGTGAATGCATAAGCAATAGATGAGGAAGGTCGAATGGTTTGAGACTCAAAGGAGATGAGGTAAGCATAAAGATCCTTGAAAAGAGGCATATGAGGAAATTTAAGAATAACTATAATGAGCTTGACATAATCAGAGCCAAGCCTAAGGAACACTGTCGTAACAAGATCATTATTGGTGACACGTTGACCAATAGTTGCCAAAGAATCAACTTAAGACTTAACATATTGAAGGTATTCATGTATAGACTTCATGCCATTGGAGATATTCATAAGTTGAAATCAAATATTAGTTGCATTAGCAACATAAACTTCAGAAAAATGTTGACAAAGGCAGTCCTAGCTAGCATGAGAGGAAAGGGGACCAACAATGATCAATAGACATATTCAGATAAGGTGGAGGTGAGATGACTCATAACGAGTTGGTCCGCCTTAAACCATGCAGTATAAGCCAGATTGGCAGAGGCAAGCTGATCACTAGAACCATAAAGGGTTTGAGAAGAAGCCATATAACTTTCATCGACATATCTACATACATAATGACTAATAAGGAAGGGGCGCATCTAACTCTCTCATAGAAGGTAGTTAGCCTTAGAAACTTGAGAAAGTAAGCAACATTGGAGCTAGAAAGAGAGAAAGTAGGAGTGGGTGGAGCATCCATGAAAGAAGACAAGAGGTTGTAAAAAAGAAATTTGAGTTACGGCAGAAGAAAATTGGTCAAGAGAAGTTTGTGAGAACCTTTGATACCATGTATAATAGTGAAACTCGATAATTTATCCATAGAGAGAAACCATGTATTTATACACCCCAAGCCCATAGGCAAAAACGATGGAAACCGTAATCTACAAGAACTCTAAAAGAGCAGTTACATCCCATGTGAAATAAGGAGTGCTAAAAAGGTAAGACATCTAACAAACTAGTTTTTTTTCCTTCTATATTTTTGGACTTATATGTGAAGCTCCCAAAAATCTGTCCACTTGACTCCATCCTCACACTTACACGGACAACTTCTATCATTGTCGAAGCATGTGTTGTGTGGCTGTTAGGCAGAAGACGTTAATAATGTGGCTCTGATACCATAAAGGTTGAAGTTCAATCCAAAATATAGTTAGCAATGGGGGAGTGACCCAATTCCTTATAAGCACATGCTAAGCTCTTTAATTTTTCTATGGAAAGAAAGAGAGATGAAGGGATCATCGGCACATGAGACCAGTGTCAAGGTAGGGTGGGTGGTTGTGATGGGTTGGTTAAGCTATCGTGATTTCTTTTTAAATTTTATTAAGGGTGTAATTTTAGGGGAAAAATGTGCGAAGTATATTTAGTATATTAGGGTCCCAATTTAATTGGACATGTGCAGTTTAGTTCAGCACACTAAACAGAGCCTAGGGATGTGAATAGAATTTCATATAGATTTGGGATTATGAGGAGGATTTTATCCTCAAAAGACCAATATTACTTATTGTTTGAATCAATAGCTTGCTTCGCAACTTCCTAATGTACAAGAATAAATTCTTCTTTCAATTTCTCAAAAATGTTTAGCAAGACATTTTGTTGTTAATCAAAGGACTATGTTGTAAAAGTAAGCTTTGGAGTAGTTTTAAGCCCACATATATTTGGGCCAACATTAAATTTTATAAGTTCGGCTTGTTGGGGCTTGGTTCAGAGCCATGCCCATTCCGAGTTATGAAATTTATAAATAAATGCACGAGATTGGCTTGTTTTCCGAAACTGTTATCATTATAATCGAAGTAATTTAATTGGACCGAATTAGGATTTCATTTCTACCCGTTTTGTAAATAATAAGGGACCGTTGGATCTTTAAAATTCCAAAAGGGGGAGTTGTGGAGGGATATGCTGCTTCTTCATGTGAGTAGGTTTTGAAGGGGACCTGCAGCACCGTGCGACACCATCACAGCCACACAGAGAGACAGAGAGACAGAGAGAGAGAGCAGCAATTCCAAAGCAATGGAAGGTGGGTTTGGTTAAAAAATCACAACACTGACAAAAAACTAATCGATAAATATAATAGAAATAAACTAAGCTCCTGTGTTAAAAGAAGAAGATCCTACTATCATATTAATTATTGAATTATTGAATTATTCAATTCAAACCCCCACATCCAACTTCACTTAACATTAATATATTACAGAACAACGTGGTCTAGCTTCATCTTACTATTTCCCACTTCCCCGTTTCCTGGATCTTTCCCTTTTCCTCTACTTTTTTCCATTTGGGTTCCATTTTCTTGAGAAAGTTTCCAGCTTTCTAAGTAAGAAAGTTCAAAACTTTGAGAGTGTGAGAGTTGATGGTTTCTTTTGTTGATACGAAGAATGGAGGTGGTGATACAGCAACAAAGGTCCTTGGCCGAGACACCAACTTATTCAGTGGCTTCGGTTGTTACGGTTATGGTGTTTGTGTGCCTTCTGGTTGAAAGGTCAATCTACAGATTTGGAAGGGTAAGCAGGTTGAGTTCTGTTGTTGTTTCCTGTTTGGTTCCTGCTTTTGCGTTTTAGCTTATATATTTGCTGATGTCTAGATTGTTCAGCTAAGTTTGGAGATGTTTGAGAGGAAACAAAAAGTTATTTGTAGTGCTGCATTTGGTTGCTGAGAAAATGTCAGAACTGAATAGAAAAGATTCAAAGAACAGAAAGAGAATTTCTGTTTTCCAGCTATGGTTTTTATTTGTCAGGGGCCCATGTAGCTATCTGGCATAGTTTACTTTGGTTTGGAGAGGATTGAAAATAATTATGCAATAAAAGATGATGCTCTGTTTGGTTACAGAGAGTGTTTAAGACAAATGCTGATTTATAGATTCTTTAGCCAGCTAGCTACATTCTTGAGGAAGACGTCAGTTGTGTTCATGAACTCTATTTGGTCTATGAGAATTTCTGTAAAAATGAATTAAATTTTTTTTTTTTCTTAATTAAAACTGCATATCTACCTGCTTAGTCAGTTCACAACTTTCCTCTGGTTGGCTGCTAAGAGTAAAGGAAACAAAATAAATCAAATTCAATGTTATTGTTCTGATGGAACACAATTTGGCTTATTTTAGTGAGCTTATGTCAAGTTCTGGAAGGCATTTATGAATTTTTGGATTTAAGATTTAAGATTTTCTTATATTTATTTGTTTTTTTTATTGTGTGCAGTGGTTAAAGAAGACTAGGAGGAAAGCTCTATTTGCTTCTCTGGAGAAAATTAAGGAAGGTGAGTTGAGCGTGGGGTTTAACAATAGAAGTTCTTAAAATGTTGAGGGAATCTGACTGCTGATATTGTTTCAGAGATGGGTTTCGGCTTTGAGTTTTGATTTGTTAGTTAGTCATCTCTCTCTTTTAATTTTGGAGTGGTGGACTTCTAAGAGCCCTAGTTATGTGACAATGTGGGTTAATTTTGCTATATTTTTTCTGTTTTAAATTCACATTTTGGTCTTCCTGGCAGAGCTGATGCTGCTCGGGCTAATATCTTTGTTGTTGGCGCAATCAGCAAGGTGGATCTCTGAGATTTGTGTAAATTCTTCTCTTTTCACCAGTCAATTTTATATCTGTTCTGAGAGAGATTACAGCACCAAGGAGAATGCCATGCTAGAAAGTTCTTCTCCTAACAAGACTGAAATTCCAAGAGGATTAATTAACTCTTCTCATCAATGTGGTGAGGTAAACTGATGTCCAAGGTTGAATTTTGAAAAGATTTGTCGACGCATTCGCCTTACCAATTCTCATGGTTAACTGCAGGGCCATGAACCGTTTGTTTCATATGAGGGACTGGAGCAGCTGCATCGTTTCTTGTTTGTACTTGGGATCACCCATGTGTTGTATAGTTGTTTGGCTGTTGCCTTGGCTATGAGTAAGGTGCGGTCTTCATATACCTGATTGATTCTGATTGACCTAATCTTTATATCCCTGATTTTATATCTCTAGTTCCTGATATTTCAAACTAGTTCAAGTATTTCATTTCCTTGTGATGTCCACTGCCTTCTGAATTAGTGCACATGTTTACAGATTTACAGTTGGAGGAAATGGGAAAATCTAGATGGTCCAGTGGCTGATGCCAATTTGCAAGGTACACAATGGAAACTAAAAATAAAATACTGCCTCTTTGTTCTGCACTGACTTAGCAACTTTAGAATTTCAAAATAAAGTCTTGTTATGCTGGTAAAAATTTTCTCACTTGGTGATGGTATAATGTAATAGCCTAATTGATGTCAATCTCAAGGCCATATGACACCACTTTATATCCATTAATTCTGTTCCGCGTAGTACATGTCGTGTTTTGTAATTGGAGGAATTGGTCACTAAAGGTAGATAACCTGATGCCTGCCAACCTGCAACATTTTCAGACTAAGCAAATCAATATTGCAAATATCTCGTACTTGCTAAACCAAATAAATTACATTTGTCAATTAATTTAAACAATAAAGGCTATTCTTCATAAACAAACCGGGTTTGCTGTATTAAGCACTTAACTTCTGTTTGTAGAGGGCTATAGCACAACAGGCCTCGGTTTCTTTTTGTTAAGTCTAAACCGAAAAATGGTGATACAGGGATAATTGGGCCAATACAAGTTATCATGAACAAAAGAAATGTACTCCTCAAGTTTGGATGAATTTTTAAAGTTGGAAACTAGAAATGCATTAGTGCCTTTAAGCAAAGACCCCTACTTGAGACTATTTCCTTGGGAGTTTGATATGGGAAATATCTTTTAGTTCATTGTCAGGGGGTTCTAATAACAAGCAAATTACAAAAACTGTTTTGGAAGATGATGTACACTTGGCTGATGCAAGTTCATACAGACACTAGTATCTGCTTCTGTATTTGAGTCCTAGAAGATGAGTATTATTCAGAGGTTTTATTTTATGCATTTTTTGTTTCTTTTCAACTGATAACAACTTCTAGTGCATTTTTGAAGCTTTCTTAATTATCCTATTTCTGCATGTCTTTGAAGTACTTATATCATCTATCATCTTGGCTATATTAGCCTTCTCATCTTGGTTTTTCCTATAGCAAAGAAAAACAAAGTCATGACGCGGCAATCCACCTTTATTTTTCATCACACATCTCATCCATGGAGCAGGAATCGGCTTCTGATTTGGATGGTAACTTTTCATCCTTTTCATAAAAGATTTGAATTACTTGCACCCCCTCCCTTCTAGTCACCATTTTAAAACTAATGCCTTACGTAAATTGTGCTCTTATGACAGTCATTATCACAATTTTATTTTGAACAAGACAACTGTTACAACACCTTGTCAGTCAAAACTTCTTATTGTAAACAATAGATGAATCAGATACCTTATTGCTTTTGATCTTAGTGTTCCCCTTATCTCCAATTTTTTGCTATATCTTTGACGTGTTGAGTTTTCAAATGATTGTAAGGTAATGTTGATTTGTGTCCTAATACTGCAGCTCTGCTTTCTACGACAATTTAAGAGTTCCATACAGAGATCTGATTACTTGGCTCTGCGTTTGGGCTTCATCAGTGTGGGTATTTTATTATTGAAGCCCTTAGTTGTACATGTTTCCTACTGGGCTTATTTTCATTTTGACTTTCTTTCTTTCATATTGCAATAGAAACCTCGAAATATTTGAACAAAGTGCTGCATAGCTGCAGATTTTGCAGTATTTTGAGATTTGTAACACCAGTGCATTTCTGTTGACTCTCTTGTTCACTGGAACATCATTCTCTCATTGCTTTATCATTTTATTATTGTACTGATTTGTGTTAATAATATGCAGAAGCACAAACTTCCACTTTCTTATAATTTTCATAAATATATGGTCCGGAGTATGGAAGATGAATTTCAGGGCATTCTGGGTATTAGGTAGGCACTTTTCTGGATTACATAATTTATATCTATGTAGCTTGATATAATAGTGTCTTATTTGATCTCTTGGGTTACCTTAATTCTATTATTGTTGTTTTATGTACTTGAGTTGTCATGCTTTGCCCATGCCCCTAGGAATTAATTAGAATACTTTTAATTATGGTTGCAAATTAAGCCTTCTCCTTGAACGTCAATAATAAAAGTGGTCTACATCTTTACTTTAAGATTAATCTTGAAGTAATGGAAATTATATTTATTTATGTTAGATGTAAGATTCGGATAGTCATTATACGACTCTGAGACCAAAAATTAACTGACTGGCCTTTTCTCCACATCAGGAAATGTAATACTTGACTGGAAGAGGGTTTTTTCAACACTTTAAGTATCCCATACCGGACATATGTTCCAAAATTGCTTTGTTTATACATCACAAGTGCCACATTCTTTCGATACTGTTAAGATGAGTTGTCAAAAAAAAAGAAAGAAAAAAAAAGAGGTTAAAACAGCTTACAGTAATCTAATATTGAACATTAATTTCTTCTATATTTCATCATCCTATAACTCTTAAACATATTTGATTTCTTAAGCACTTCTTAATTATCTTATGGGGAAGAAGCAAGGTTGTATCTGAATTAACTTCTGATTTTGCAGCTGGCCACTTTGGGGATATGCCATAGTGTGCATTTTCGTAAATATTCATGGTAAATTCTTGTATGTTCAGATGCAAATAAATATACTGAACTTATATATATTTGGAGCCTTATTTCCTAACCCTTTTTTTTTTTTCCCCAATTTCTGCAGGTTTGAATATTTACTTTTGGCTTTCTTTCATCCCTGCCATTGTAAGTACACATACTTGTTATCATTGAATTAAACTAAAATACCCTTAAATCAATTTTCCTTCCTTTTTTTTTTTTTTTTTTTCATTCTGATGGAACATTTTAAATCTTCTTGCATTTCAAAGCTTGTCATGCTGGTTGGAACAAAGCTCCAGCATGTTGTCTCTTCCTTAGCACTTGAAATTGTGGAACAAACAGGGCCAGCTACTGGGACTCAAGTAAAGCCACGTGATGATTTGTTTTGGTTTGGGAAACCGGTGATACTACTGAGGTTGATACAGTTCATCATATTTCAGGTTATGAATATTTGCAATTTACATCTTATGTGTATATATTATTTATGAATATTTGCAATAAATCTTCATGAGAAAAATCCTCACTCATTTTCTTGTGCATCCCTGCAGAATGCATTTGAGATGGCAACATTTCTCTGGTCCTTGGTAAGACATAGTCGCATGAAACAATATATAAATCGGCTGGATGCAATTTCAGAGATTTTTCCTTACATTGTAAGCTTGTAATGGGATGGGAAATACTTTGTTGATTAACATGCTTCTGAAAGCAAGGAAAACTTTCAAGGAGAGTTTACAGAAAATAAAGAAGTAAAAGTCAGATAATATATACATCACATATGGGCTTCTTCTTCACTAAAACCTTTTTTATTTAAATCTTAATTCACCAGAAAAATGTACTATTACTTTAAGATAATTCATAATACAAAAAAGAAAAACCATTATATATTTCCGTTTTATTTTTCCTGTCTAATATTAAATAGAAATTGGTAAGCGAAGTTGTTATACGGTGCATATAATTTTTGTATTCACACTAATAGCAGAATTGACTGATTTCTGCATATAATTTTCGTATTCACACTAGTAGCAGAATTAACAGATCTGTTCTCCTTGCTTACAGTTATTGAAATTTTTTTTTTGTTGTGTGCTTGCTTTTTCATTCATGGGAATTGTATTGAGTTTTTCTCTTTGTAGTGGGGACTTAAGGAGAGATCATGCTTCATGAAAAACCACTTAATGATAGTTATCCGGTTGACCTCTGGGTAAGTTGCCTTCTCTGTTATGTACTTTTATCAAACAACAAATTCCAGTCATGCCACTTCTGTTGATAATACATATGAACAGTATCCTAATTATGCCAATCAGCCCTAGAGACTATGGATTTGTTGGATCAGTAATATGCATCTTAAAATATTTTTATTAATTTTTCGAAAATTGCAGTGTTCTTGTTCAGTTCTGGTGTAGCTACAGCACAGTGCCTCTGAACGTAATTGTCACACAGGTTTGCTTAAACTCTTCAACAATTCTGAAATATAAATCTTTGGATTTATTGGAACAAGACAGAAAGTAAATGTACAATTCTGCAGAATGACCGATCACTTTGCACAATGCACATGGATACACAACTTTCAGTAATTGTTTCCTTTGTCAAACAAACTAGGGGTTTCTTATTTATAGGAACATAGAGAAGTCAGAGAAGATTGAAATTTGTTCAAGTTGTAAAAACGAGGTATTTTGATGTTCATTCTTCGTATTTGATGACAACAGATGGGATCACGGTGCAAGAAAGCTCTGGTTGCTGAGAGTGTCAGAGATTCACTCCATAGCTGGTGCAAGAGAGTAAAGGAGAGGTCTAGACGCGATTCTGTGCATTCGCATGCTACAAGGTCAGTTTGTTCACTTGATACGACAATTGATGAGAGAGATGAAATAACAGTTGCATCTGGCACTTTGTCTCGGAGCTCTTCCTTGGATTCACTCCATCAAGTAACTGTAGCGTCAGTGGAACATCCTGAAGCTGTTCTTGAGCCGTCTGAACCACCTCAACATGAATACTCATTCCGAGTGGAAGAGTATTTATCTGAATCGGTAAGAATTAGTGCATCACAACCTCCAACCATCAGTGACGAAGATGATGAAGGCAATGGAATGGAAGAAAAGGTGGATACTCTTTTAGAGTTGTTTCAGAAAACATGAGTTCTTGGCTTCTCAAGCAAGAATTCAAAGTATTGTTTGACAACTTAGCCAGTTGAGGCTTCTCTTTTGGCATGGTTAAATAGAAGATATCTCAGATAATTAAGTAGATTATAATGCAGCTGAGTTCAATGTACCACTTAAAGTTCATGTTTGGAATAGTGGCTGAACACTGGATGTATATCCTGTTAAGCAATGCTCAAACTCATTTCCTTCCGCTATCAGTCTCCCTTGTAAGGCCTACCCTTCACTTTTAAACTCAGAAACCTGAGAGAGAGAGAGAGAGAGAGAGAGAGAGAGAGAGAGAGGATTTAAGAGAAAATTCACGTAAGGGTTTACAAGCTACAATGATTTCATACTACAAATGAGAGTACAAAAACATTAAACAACTCATTTAATTAGAAATACCTTATCCTGAAATAAACTAAGCCAATACAAGCAACCACGGTGAAATATAGAGATCACACTTAACCAGTGAGCTCCTCTTCCCTGTGGGTTTCAAGTACAACATCAGATGAGGGATAAGCCGCACAACTGAAGACAAATCCACACTTCAATCTGGTCATCATCAAGGAAGCTCTAATCTTACTGGTCCACAACTTTGCAAGCACGTGAAGAGCAAGAACCAGCCCTGCAAGAGTAGGGTAAGTCAAGACTGGGCTCCACAGAGACAAAGCTTGTCATGCTGGTTGGAACAAAGCTCCAGCATGTTGTCTCTACCTTAGCACTTGAAATTGTGGAACAAACAGGGCCAGCTACCGGGACTCAAGTAAAGCCACGTGATGATTTGTTTTGGTTTGGAAAACTGGTCTTCAATTTGGTATTGCTAAGGTCTTCAATTTCTCCATAACAAAGAACTCGGTGCTTCACAGCATCTATGGAGTTACCTATAAAGAATTGTTGGATGCGCAGCCCAAAAGCTTGGCTCAATTATATTACAATGTTCTACAATAACTCTTTTCAAAGAATTTCCACCAGGTTTTTCTTTCTCCTGCATCATTGTGATGTCTTCCTGCATGCAGAATAAATACAAGAGCTTAAAAATGAAACCTGCATATCAAGGGAAAATAAAGAACTAGCATGTAAAAAACCATTCGGATAGAAAGTCCTTTGAAGTGTCTAAAGTGGATCTCAAATTTCATAGATGGTGTGTATTTATGTGTGTTTCTTAATGGCCAAAGGAAAAAATAGATCTCAGATTAATTGGGAGTGTTGTGTGCGTTATCTACTCAAGGCTCCACTAGACCTCCAGGCCATGCCTTTAGTAGCATCCTGGGTGGGTGTTTCACAGACGTGTACTAAACAGAAAAAGGGGAAACCAAGAGAATGAAAAAAACTGCAGAAGAGGAGCTGCTAATGGCCAACCCCACATTAGTCAGAATGCTGTGTGTATCTACTCAATAGGACTCCAAAAGAGGTCAACAAACGCATAAACAATCACTTATCCTTATTTTCTCACCACTTCTAATCTCAGAAGTGGATATAAAGGGTATGCTCCAAAAGATTTCAGTCATGGAAACCTACTGAAAGAATGACCTGCAGATGAGTTGGGTTACTAATTCCATCTCTACTCAACCAAATCAACTTGGGAATATCCCAAGTCCCAACTGAAATATTAGTTACGAGTCATGATGAAGCAAGGACAGAATTATGCATATTCCATTAATCCACATTTTCCACAGGAAAAGTATAAGATGTATCTACTGACACTGGTACTCTGGTCAAAATACTAGCTTAAACTTGGGAAAAAAGGGTTGGTTGCCAAACTAGCATCAATGAGATCTGCTATTAAGCAAGTTGGCCATCTGGCCCATGTGATCTATAATTCAGCAGCCCAGTAAACATTATTTTCCTCAAAGGCCAATCCGAACTAATTAGTCCAAGCTTTCCATATATAAACTAACCTATGTATTCCTGTCATTTTATTATTTGAGTGAAGTTAAAGATGAACCGGTGGTAGGAGTTGCCGACATCTTATAATAAAAAAATATTGCACTGAAATTTTCACATCCAATAGAGATAGAAAGACAACCTTGTCCCAGAAAATGGAGGAACCTTGGCGAAACATGGCTGGTAATTTGTGGTAGTCAATACCAAATTGCTTCAGCAATTTCTCTTTGTCTCCAGTCTGAGTACCCTGTCAATTATTTTATTTTTTTTTAATAAAGAGGGCTACCACAAGAATATGAAAATCAAGCAAAAATAATATTCAAGGAACACTAAAAAAATTTGGAATGAAAAACCTACATACAAAAGAAAATTTTATTCAAATTGATAAAGGTGGAGGGTAGACTCCTAGAGAAGAAAGATTGTGTCCTAAATATACTGCATGGACCAAATACCTTTAGAAAATTCTGAGCTTCACTTTTGCTTTTTCCAGACTTAACAAGCTCCCAGAAACAAGTATTGTATTGATTGTTGATATGGCCTGCAAACCCATTAGAAATTTGACTCCACTGAATTTACAACATTATCCATATGAAGTACATAGTTTTGAATGCAACCTTAAACAAACTGAAAAAATTATTGCTTCTAGCTTTTAGTAATGTCAAAGAGTTAAATCCCATTTTCTCTTTTTTGAAAATTTATAGCTGAAATACTCACAATCAACTTGTCTCCAGGCTAGATAGTCTCGAAGAATTTCAACTGACGGATAGCACACAGCACGTCCATCAAAATAAGGAGGGTACTTTAACTCTTTTTGATGGAAGAAATCTTTCCATTTCGTTATGTATATGGAAGTGAATAATGACACAATGGCGGATACTATCTCACTGCAGAGGTGAAGTTGTTAGTAATTCTAATACTGGTCAAAAGGACCAATTTGATTTATGGGGAAAAAGTGCTTCAAGTATAAACAATATGAAAGACCTAGCAGAGAAATATAGGAATTTGAGGCCCAAAAGCTCGTTTCTTCAAACAAAAGGTACTTCAAACAGTGTTATAAAAGAGCTTCACTGAGAAGCACCTTCCTGGGTTGAGAGCAAGCATGACCTAAAATAACCTTAGTTTTGTAATTCACTACAGAAATATTAGTTAATCTATGCATATAGAATAAGAACGCATTGTCAACGATTGTAACTATAAATCTAACATGATCTAAAATCTAACAATAATCTTATTGAATGAATAAATAAAAAAATCCAACAATCACCTAAAGTCTGAAATACAAAGTAATTCCTGACCAAGAAAATTCATTATTAATAGTTGACCTTCTCAATCAGTTTCGTCTCCAAAGAAAAATTTAACCATATTCCATATAGGATATCCATTAACAGCATCTAAAGTTTAGAAACTATAAGAAAGATGATGGAAGAAAAACCTTGCTTGCCTTTGATAGAAATGAGAATCGTTCTTCAGAACAAAGCTGCAAAATAACAGGAACAATTAAACTAATGTTATAGATCACAACATTCTGATATAAAATCTATTTTATACCTGTATTCATCACTGACTCCATAGGAGAAAACTATGTCTGGAAACTCTTTTACAACAGCCACTGCACATGCATTCATAAGGTTGAGGGCTTGCTTATCATTCGGCTTCACAAATTCATGAACATCTGAAAACCTTCGAAAAGCCAAACAGCTAAACACTAAGTATCATTTCTAGAATTTTAGCATGATATCTAACAACAAAATTACATGCATCTATGTAGAAATTAATAGTCCATGTTGTATACTGTTTTTAGTGTAACAATGACTTAGCACTTTAGTTGTACCCACTTAATGGTCCAACATGGAAAATTCTCAATACGTGATCTAAACAGAAGAAGTAAATTTTATAACCTATTAAATTTTTAGGATTGGAACCATTTGTAGGACACCTCCCCTTAATAATTAACAACCCACGAGAAAAAATTTAGACCAACAACAACCACAATAAGCTATGTTGTCACGTGAGGAATAGTTTACCTGTGAAAATGGCAACCATCAATTCTAATAACAATCCAAGTTGAGGGCATCAGTATTTTTTTAAACTGGAAGGACCTAACATAATCCGGTTCAACTTTTCCAATGTCATTTGTAAAGCTACCGAGCTCCTTCAGAAGACCAGTGTGATTGTTCCAAAAACATTTTCCAGCTATATTCTTTGAATGGACTATGCTAGACTTTTTTCTAAGTCTCCTGACAGGAGAGCCATTTTCTCTGTGCTTTACAATGTCAATCACCTGAATAATGTGCAATGAAGATTTCAGCATGAGAATGCATCTATAATGTCACTTGAACTAGAACACATTACTAAAGGCATCTACAATTCCTAACAAAACAGAAATGTTAAAATATGCATATGCAAGTGCAGGTTTATTTCTTTCAGCATTTTCCATCATACGTATAAAATAAAGTATGCAAAAAGCCCAAGAGTTCTACCTTTCCAATAGATTCAAATAAAAACTTCCTAGAAACAAAAGTGGAAAGTTTGATTTCCAAGATCAGTACGATAGAGTTCACTACAGAATTGAAAGATAACCTCAGTTTTCAAAATGCAGGATCCTTGTCGGAACATCGGATTCAATTTCTGGTAGTTAATCTCAAAATTTCCGAAAAGAAGATCATTTTTTTCTTCCTTACTAGTGCCCTGCATATTACATAGATAATCACAGGTGAAAAATAGAATTATAAATATCAACATTCAACAACATTCTGTATTTGAAAATTAAAATTTATTTTTAACGGGTGAAAAACTAGACCATTTTCAATAATAGAAAAGAAAAGATTGAAGCACAAGTATCTCACAACATAACGTTAAAAAGGAAAGGACACAAACAATAAATATAATTGTAAGGATAACTAGACGAACGCATGGTACAGTTTAACATAACCTTTTCCTCAAATAAGCATGCATCTATAGTCAATTAATGCATAGAGTACAATTAAATCTTCTCACCCTTAGTAACTCCAATGCTTCACTTTCGGTCTTTCCGCATTTAATTAGCTCCCAAAGGCAAGTATTATGTAGGTTATGTGTATGACCTGCAAACACAACATGTAAATAGAAAATTCACTTGAAAGTATTTCTTGAATCAGAGACTTGTCATTTGAAAATGACTATATAGTAACTTACAGAGTCGAAACAGCATTATGAGACTACTTACAATTAGTTTGTCTCCATAGAAGATATGATTGAAGGACTTCTATTGAAGCACAGCTTATAACCCGTGCATGAAATGAAGGGGAGTATCTTAACTCCTTATGAGGAAAGAATTCTCTCCATTTCATCACATATACCGAAGTGAAGAAAGATACAATAATGGACTCTACTTTGCTGCACATACAATTTGCATATAAATTATTTCATCAAAATTGAAATTGAATACAACCTAAGAATCACATGCAAATAAGCACTGTTACAACAATCTTAGATGCATCACAAACAAATAAAGCTGAATTTAAGGTTGAGAATTAAAACCTGGCACGTCTCTGGTAGAACTTCGATGTCTTCTTGAAAACAAAGCTGTAGACAACACAATGAAGCTCTCATACAACTAAGTTAATATAAATGGAACATAAACAGATTACATCGCAGTTGCAGTACCTGTACTCGTCACTGAATCCGTACAAAAACACAACATCAGGAAACTCCTCTGACACACAAATAGCGCATGAGTTCATCAAATTCAAAGCTACCTCGTCATTTGGCTTCTCAAACTCATGAACTTGAGAAAACCTGAAGGAAAATTAAAGGAGAAAATCATTGTCTTGTCGTCTCAAGCTCACACAAGCAACGAGAGGGAAGGACTAAAAACCTCTTAAAACCACGGCCGTTGATTTGAACAACAATGAAATTGGGCAGAAAAACCTCATCGTCGACTTCATACGACTTGACATACTCATATTTACTATTTGCCATCTCGACCAGCTCTGCTTATCAGAACAATTATCAAACAGTTGTTAAAAACAGAACTAATGATGATATTGGTCATGAAATTATCATACAACACTTCTTAAAAACAGAAAAAATGAGGAGCATTACAGCAAGCCAACATATAATGAAAAAGAAAAATGTGAATCTCATATAATCTCCAAATGAATAAAGAGATATATATCACTAAGTTTAGATGCATGACAGTTTGTATGATTACCCAGAAGGCTATCATCAGTCTGTAGCACATTACACGTTTGAGCAAACTGTCATTACACTACAAACTAAAACCCCCAGAATACTACAAACAACACAAAGGGGCACATAGCTAAAATTGAACCCTGCAGTATTCAATTACAAATTAGAGCTGTAAAACTAATCAAAGGATATATAACAGAGTAATAGAGGAAAACCAAGATTTAATCATCAATGCAATCCAACGCCCCACCCAAAAAAGAAGAAGAAGCAGTAGCAGCAATTACTACCAAACATCCAAATCCAGGAGTAAAAAAACAAAGCATATGCATCTGTATCTCATCCAATCCATTCTGGAACTCTCTAACTCAACAAACATTAAACCATTCTCACCCATAAGGATTTACCAAATTATTAATCACATTTTAAGTACCAGTATTGCTGGAGCTATCTATTACGTACACTTTAAGTGGTCCAAAATAAGCCCAGTTAGTGAGCTTCTAATCCTACTTAGTCCAGTTGCTAAGTAAGCCCTTGTTTAGTTCAAGGCAGGATTGGTGCCAAATAGCCCAATCCCTGTCCTAGTCCGGTCTAACAAACATTCCCTTAAAGTGTTGTCGGCTACATGACTCTTGACTATTAATTTCTCTGAAGAAAAAGTTGATAATTAATTTTAGAAGGGGCCAGGAGAGGGGATGTGTGATAAGTGTGATTAGGTGAGGGCAGAGAGAGAGAGAGAGCAGCAAGCAGCAAGACAGTGCAGGTAAGCATCAGATAAAAGCATCTAATGATGAAAATTGAATGCGTGGGATATATAAACCAAAATCGATTACACCACTGTGATTGACTATGAAAACTTAGGGCCACAAGATAACACTTTTATTGTTTATAGTGAAGAGCTCTTGGTTGGCCTGCTCATATAAGTACCTAAAAGAAGAAAAATATATATTGCCCAGATTCATAGAAAAGCAGGATTGTGAAAATACAAAAGCCAAAACTTCTAGTCATTGCCACATTGTTCAAACAAAAATAACACATATCTACCAACCACCAGCAGCCAGAAATCAAAAGACGCATACCTCAAGCACAAGAGAAAAATACCAAGTTCAACCCAAATGAAGAGGCAGAGCACTAAAACACCCAGAAGAAATTTATCAGCTTTCCAACTCTATTTTATCGTTGGGGAAATAGGATTGAGAAGAGAATTTGTTGGTGTCTGAATGTGGAAAGGGAGAGAGAAGCGAGAGAGAGAGAGAGAGAGAGAGAGAGAGAGAGAAGTAAGTTTTTTCTTACTTTTGAGCCAAAACCTAGAAAGAAATTAACTTAAAATTAAGGAATTAAGGAATTGGAATCGTATCAATTTTTTTTTTTTTTAAGTTGATTTAATTTCTAAGTTTGAGGATATCTGATTACAAATTAATTTCTTAATGAGAAGTGAATTTGTGATATTAACTTGATGACAAAATAGGGATGCAACTAGTCAGCTATTTGGTAAGTTACAGCTTCCACCGGGACAAGGCAGAAAGTAATCACGTAATGAGTTCTATGTTAAGGGGCAAAAAGTTCTGCTGATGCCTGAGATTTTCATCGTAATTGTAATTAGTTTTCTTAACATTTCAATGACATGTTTTCTGACTAAATAATCTTTTTACCCAAACAGGCTGATAATCTTCGGCGGCGGACCTTACAGCAGATGTCATGCATCCTAACAATCCTTTACTCTTGAAAACGGACAGTCTTGTTCTGGAAAAGTTAAAAGTAATGCATTTTGGTATGTACGAGAGCTCCGACTGCAGACTTCACCAATGATAGTTTTTACTTACTACAATCAGAGCTGTGAGCTGAGCTCTGTTATAGATTCACTGCAGTATTTTACCAGAAGTGGCATGGAAGATCCGACTGCCGGAGCTTGCTATATGCATGTTTTCGGCTGCAAGGCTGTCTTTGACTCAATGAACACAATCTTTGCTGTGAGCCAACTCCAACTGTTTCATTGCTAAATTTATCAGATTGAGCTTACTTTTAGGCTTACCTTTTCATGCTGCGTTTTTTATATGGGATAAAAAATTTGGAAGTTGTAAAATGACATCCTTTTACATCCGTCTAGAGTATCGAGAGGCCCCTTAAGTTATAATCGTAGGTGTTACTTATAATTATTTATAACTTGAGCTGTAAGAATTGAAAAGCTACTTGGAATGTAATTTTAACAACCCTCTTTGGATCCTGAGGTTTGTGAGTGTTGAAAATAATCTACGCAGCACTGACAATTTTTATTTCTTATTTACGGAATGTTATTTGGCTCTCTAGTCAACACTTCTCCACTTTGAGGTGACATTTTAAAGGAAGAAAAACCAGACCTCAAAAAGGGTTTAGTAAATTAGCAACTTCCATCCTTAACAATGAAAAACATACAGCTTATCTCACTCTCTTAATGGCCTCTAATGATAAGCTATCGGAATCCATTTTGGTGCACAGATTGGCGTCCTCACTCCCCGTACATGGATCGATATCATCCAACGGTTGCTAGACACCTTCAGGGAGATGACCAAGCTGCTATTTCTCATGTAAAATGAGCACAAACTCTAGGAATTTAACTTTACATTATTGAAAGTTCTTTACAAACCACAAGATCATTCGGTTCTTCATGTATTAGCCCTCACAACTTTGACATGGAGTAGTCCAAAGCATCAACAAGAAAATCTGCAGACATAAAAGTTTAACTTAAGTATGTATCTCAACCCAAAAACAATTATTTCCTCTGTTATACGTCACCACACGAGCACACCCAAATGCACGCTCACAGTAAGTATGCATATGAATCATTCATGTACAATATGTAACAGTTGAAAAACATGTCTTCATTGAAGGACCTTCTTCGGGACAGAAGTTATGGACCTTATTAGAAAATAATTATTATATTTGTTTCTTCTTTTTTGTCATTCGCTAGGGAGGGGGAGGGGGAGGTATTATATTGGGTTGCCTCAAGATTGTCTTATACGTGAATCGAACCTGGGTGCACTTGCCGGGGGGGAGACGGAGAAAATAATTATTATATTCACATGCATACATAATATGTGTGTGTGTGTGTCTGTCTTGTGTTGATTAGGCTGTTGTCTCTCAGCTCATAGAATGCTTTCCAGTTACCATTTGGGCTAATTCATACCAAGCGTAAGACATAAAAAGTACCTGCATCATCTTTGGTAAAACACATTGGTGGCTTTATCCTAAAAACATTTCCATGTAGTCCCCCTTTGCCAACTAGAACTCCGAGCTCTTCAATCAATAACCAAATTATGATTAGTATGTAGAAAGGAATTCATGGAGATAAATGTAATTTAACTTGGGAATCATTGAAAGAATTTATACTATGAGCTGGGAGGGTGTTTTGATACCTCTGAGTTTCTCGAACAAAACTGTGGTTTCTGCCTTCGCAGGCGTCTTCTCTTTCCTGTCGGTGACAAGCTCTATCCCCACCATTAAGCCTCGGCCTCTGACATCTCCAATGACTGACATAGAATATAAATATAAGAACACTTGTAGTAATATTTAACAGATTCAGAGACCAAAATATGGCACCAGAAAGAGGAGCGCCAAATTGCAAACAATCAGTTAGGACGCAACTGATTCTACAAGGCAAAGTATAGAGCGAGGCAATAGAATCAAGTCTAAGCACAATAAACCTCTAATGAGGTTAGCTAACTATATGTAGGGAAATTCAAGGAAAAGAGTAACTCCATCTTTTGGAATATAATGTTGGTGGAAGACCAACTTTCTGTCATTTTTAACATTTTTGAGTAGCGAATCATACCAAAAGGAGTATAGGTATCATGAGACAAACCTTAGAGTAGTTCAGTGTACTACTACAGAGTAAGCTTTGCATACATTCAAAAATATAAAACTGGCTCAGCTGATTTCCCCATTAACAAAGGGCCATGACATGGGCTATAGATAAATATTTAAATTCCAGAGATATATGCCTATAATAGAGAGAATTCTAAAGACATTGAGTTCAAAGGGTAGTTACTTTCATATCTTTGCTGAAGATCTCTCAAACGCCCAAGCAAGTGAGAGCCAACATCAGCGCAATGAACTTGACGCTTCTCCTTATCAATAACTCTGAGCACTGCCAGCCCTCCAGCAGAGCATACAGGGTTTCCACCAAAAGTGTTGAATTGAATCTTCTGGGCTAGTACACTTGCTATTTCTGGTGTTGTCACCACTGCTCCCAATGGCAACCCGTTTCCAATGCCCTGAAATTTTTTAACAAAGGAATAAAGTGGTAAATAGTTCAGTAAATAAGTTATTGTGTTTCACTAAAATCAAAGTCATCTATAGGAAAAGGCTGATAGTGAAAACATACAACACAACCATATACTACTGTTGTAACACCAAACAGCATGAATCAACTTTTCAAAGATAAAATACAAACTATCAATTGATATTTAAAGACCTTAGCCATGGTAACTATATCAGGAATGACACCCTGCGTTTCAAAGCCCCAATAATGGCTTCCTGTGCGCCCAAAACCAGTTTGTACTTCATCAGCAATGCAGACACCACCAGCCTTGCGAACAATGTCATAAACCAGTTTTAAATATCCAGGTGCCAATTCAACTGCTCCTCCAACTCCCTACAGTTAGATAATGTGAAGAAAAAAAATTTGAATTAAGTATCAGATTCCTAAGCACAGGGCATTATATGTATAAATTTAAAGCCACATTTGAAACAACATTCAGTACCAACCTGAATTGTTTCAGATATAAATCCAGCAACTTTTCCTGAAGTTCCATAATCAATGTGATCTTGTACATCTTTAACATAACTTTTGGCATCTGAGCCAAAGATTCCATGGTATGGATCCGGATTTACAACGTGATGAATGTCACCCTGCAATGATAAAGCAAGTAGTAAGTAGATAATATAGAGAAGTTGGTGTCTCAATAGTGTTCATGTATGATTATTGCATAACTTAATATTGGTGACACTGAAAAAAAAGGTAATGAGCCAAAGACTGAAGACTCGGCAAGAGTATGAATTGATCAATGTGCATTGCATAGGCATGCTTTGCTATGTTAGAATGAGTTACAAACAATCTCATCATGGAGTAGAAAGTTTGTGATGAGAGGACATTATCTATAGTGAACTTCCTACCATGCGTATTTATAACTACTATTAATCATAATGGAAAAAAAATAACTTAATTAAATGTAGTCCTATTAACATTTTTTAGAACTTTTATTTTGAGAATATTGTGCCTGCAAAACCATAAATTGTGTCAGAAGGATAAGAAACAATTCTTCCATAACCCTGGTTTACATCAAGAGACCAAATTGAACAGCATAGACGCATATCACAGGTAACATATGTTGGAACACTAATAATTTACATGTTATTGTAATTAAAATGTGATAAACTGGTTAACGGATCACCTTGCCTACCTCTCTGGAAATGGAACTCTGGTTCTCCCCAGTTTCTCTATAAAAGTAATGACATCAAATTTGGATGTATTCTAAACATAGCATGCCAGAAGATGGATCTTTGGAGCTATACTGACTACTGATTGTACAAACCTGTGGAATTGGATACTTCCATGTGTTCAAAGCGGTCAAACCAATTGTATTAGAACTTCCCCCATGATATGCATTTCTCAACGAAATCATATCAAGACTGCCACTATATAGACGAGCCATCAACATTGCCAATTCATTTGCTTCTGTCCCAGAATTCACAAAGTAAACAACCTGCAGTTTATAACTGTCTATTCAGTAGTTGGCAATTAAAAAAAGGTGATAAATGAAGCACATAAAATGGATTACACAACAGTCCCAGAAGTCTTCTGTCCTTGCAGTAATTGAGAAGTATCTCAAGTTTTGAAACCAGATAAACCATAACACTGTTGCTCTATTCAGTACTATTTCAAAGGGAAGGCTAAAATATAAAAGCTTATGCAGCCTGTAATTAAACAAATATAATTTTCTACCATTAAGAAAAAATAAAATTTAGTGTCAGAAATTGTCTGGAAATCTAGTTTGAAGAACTTGAACCTTTAAATTTCCAGGCATTTTTGAAGCTAATGCCTCGGCAAAATCAGCTATTGCATGGTGCAGGTAAATGGTTGTGGCATGCTGCAGAAGCTTGCTCTGCTCCATGATAGCATTTAAAACTTCTGGATGGCAATGTCCACAAGAAACAGTTACTATCCCAGCAAAAGCATCAAGGTAGCGCCTGCCATTCTCATCAAACAAATATTGCATCTTCCCTTCAACAATATTGAGCTGTTTACACAACGATAAATAAAACAAAGAAATCAGTTTCTGCATAAACTGTGTTAATATAGAAGTGGACAACCGGTAGCACAACAGCAAATGCAACATCATACAGGCGGGGAGACAATAATTTCCATTCACTAGCAAATGAACTGGTGTTGTTGAGCAAAGGCAATAAATCATATAGGAACACCCTTATGCCTTGGAACCAGAATTTTTCGACTATGATACATGCAACATAAGACTCTACCACAAAACTTGACTGAATAATTGCTCGGCAAGCAGTTTTACCAATAATACAAGATTGAAAGAGTTTAGCTAAATGTCAAAAGTCACTCAAATTTCTCTTCTTATTGATTGGTGCATGGCAAGAGAAGCAACATGATTTTTTTTTTTTTTAACCAGACAGAGCCATTGTAAAGCTTTTTTAAAACGATAAAACGAACCAGCCACAGAGAAAGTGCATAATTAATTCAAATGAACATACATGTAACAAAATATAAATGGGTCCTGAAATCCATGGTCCAATTGAAAGGTCCCAAGTCTTGATTAAAAAAAGAAAAAAAAAAAAGATTGATACCATGTTTTATATTATAGTCAGTTCCTTTTAAAATTTTCTCATGAAAATACCGTTTGATTAAATTTTCCTCTAGTTTCTCAGCAGCCAAACTGCCGGAGGGATTGAAGTCCAAGAACAGAGAAACAAACCAGTTATCCAAATGGAAAATGATTTCAACCAAAACAGAAACAGGCCGCATTTAATCCAAATGGTAGAAGAAAGTGTAAAGATAAACAATCATACAGGGTTCTGATAATAATGGAAAAGAGAAGGACCCAGAAACTTCTTTCGCTTCTGGAAGACCTCATCGCCCCGAGGTCCATTGTAAGGCTTAGGCTCGTAACCAAACGGCGGCAGCAAAGGCAGAGCAGCCTCATGATCAGCACCAGAAGAAGGAAGCGTAGAGAAAGAACAGCAGAGAGATGGCCTGTGACAAAAATGGGAGCCACCAATCTTGGTCTTGGCTTCCCCTAGAGCTTTCTTCAAGAGCTGCCTCTGCAATGCCATGGCTGATTCTCAAAGAGACCCAAAAGACAGAGAAAATGTTGCAGAAGAAGATGAAATGTGAAAACGGGTTTTCTGAGTTTCAGTGTTAAATTGAATCCATGTGTGATTTTGTATTGTCAGGAAGTGTGTGCGATGACGTGGAGTTTCATTATTTTTAGATTATCTGCATTTGTTCGGTTGTTGGTAAGGACGGACATAACTAACTAGTTTAAACTATTGTTTGTATTAAAATAAATAAATAAAATAATTTTAATATGAGATAATAAATACATAAACAGAAATTAGAAGATATTTCTGATAAGTAAATGTGCTAACCTATATGGTAAAAGTTGCTAATTAATTGGATTAAACTCAACACTAAAAATTTCATGGTGATCAAGATCATGCTTTTTTCTTTTTTGTTCCATTCCATCATGATAACTATGACATAATAATATAATGCTTTAAAGCTGTCACTCACTATATTATTGATTTTTTTTTTGTCAATCACTATATTATTGATAGACAATGGATTCGGTGAATATTCTGTAGGCCCTACTTACCTTACCAGTCCTCAGTGATCAAGTCAAAGCTCTTCTTGCATTTTAAGAAGAAAAAAATGTGTCTCAATGATCAATTTAAGTAGAAATTTGAGTAACGTCCAAAAAAAAATGTTAAGAATAAATAGGTAGAATTTGGCGCTCTTAAACCACTTTATAATATACTATTTTTTTAATGTGTGATCTTGAGTTCTAACATTCTACCACGCTTTCGTACTCAATGTCCTTATTGACTCAACTACAGGTATTCAATAACTCGACATCATTTTAATCGAGTCTATAGATTGCCCCTTCCGTGTATCATCTTAATCTAGCCTATAGGTTGCCCCTTTCGTGGAATTGAGCCTATTTGCATGGTGAAACCAAGATATGATACCGAATGTTAAGGAACTCATAGGTAGAACTTGTCAATAAAAACTAAGTTATAAGGATAGGTGCGCTAATTTTCCAATGTGGAATCTTGTCCTAACAAAAGAAAAATGGGAATTTTGAGTTATTACTAAATCTCATTTCATGCTCAACATTGCTTTCAATATTTACCTTATTATAAATTGGAAAAAGTTTAGTTCCTTAAAATTGAGGAGGAGTTCCTTCTCACAATAAATAGAGTTTTGACACTTGTCAAATTTCTTGAACTTGATTTTCTTTTGAATTCCTTGAACTATTTTTTCTTTTATTGAAAGGAGGAGCTCCTTCTCAATTTTATGGAGCCAAACCACGCTCTTAAAAATTTATCATTTTTAAAATAAGACAAATGATTAAGCAAATGCCTAGAAAACTTCAACTTTTCTACAAGGCAAAATTTACTTTGTCGAACCCATCAAGGGCAAAGTTGCCTTAAAAGCATTTACCATTTTTTTCTGAGTGGAATCCAATTAAGCAAATGTTCTTAGGTAGTTGATGACTCAGACATAAAAAATTTCGTCCTACTTGCTCCCTATAATCTGTTATACTGTGTTCTTAATCCCTAAGAAAAGGCATGAAGGTTGATTTCTCATCAATTCCTTTCCGCGAACAAAAACAGGTCAAGAAGGGTATTTTGTCTGTGACTGACTCCCAATTCCATGTATTACTTTTGGGTTAGGCAGTATATTACAAGAGATTAAGGGTGATTTAGTCCACAGGCTGAAAAAGATTAGTCCCCTCAATATACCTTTCAATATTCAGTTACATATTTTTCCAGACAAAATTGCACAAGGCTAAACAAGAGAAAGACAAATCCCTCTTGAATTTGAAATAAACTCCACTAGGACCTAAAGTTACTATAGCATGAACAAAACATGGTCCGTCAAAGCCACCATAGATATGGCTCGTGCATGATGAGGATAGGTGATTGGGAAATCACTTGAACTGTAAAGGCGCTGGTATGCAGCTCACGAACATTGCATAAGAAAGATCCATTCTCTAACATGGATACGCAGGAGCCGATTACAAACTACCCACATTCATCACTCAACTTTGATGATTTTTCTTTTCCGTAATGGCTCTTCAATGATGCTTCCAGGGGCGCTATGCGCCTTCCTCTTCTCATGTTTCTTTCTCCGAGAGTCGGTCATCTCACGCAGTGTTGCAGCTGCCTTGTATACTGGTTTTGGTAGGTGCCTATGCCTGCAGAATCACCATTCACAACGATTAACCATTTTATATGTCATATGCTACTCATTATTTGTTTCCACCCAAAAGAAAAAAACAATTCATTATTTTATGAAGATACTCTGAAGTTGGCCATACAATCTTTGTAGGGTTCTGCAGAAACTGCATGCTATCACTTAAATACGTAAGGTAATGCTTAGTTTAGGAACATCCAATGAATCAGGTTCACATGTTAAGATATAGGAACCGCTAATCTGCAAGCCCGACCTAAAATTATAACAAGTTGCAACCAGCTCATATATTATAGAGATTAATCTGGGAAGTGTATAATGGACAATGGTGGTTTTATACATGGAAGTTTATCAAAAGGGCATCTTTCTATTGCTCATTACATCTGCCCACAAAATCATCAAATACTCCCAGAATCTTTCATAGGAAACATGCATAGATGATGGATCTTGTAATATCTCAATAGGAAATATATTGACAATAATTACTTGCTTTTTTCTAAAACAAAAGACCAAATTTAAGAGCCTAATTGCTGGAATCCTTTTATCATACCTCACAATACGCTTGACTTCCGGAAGGTGCTTGTAGCGATTCTTGACCGCCTCATTATATTCATGCTTTTTCTGTTCCCTTGGAAGAAGCTGCAGGTAACAAGTGGTTAAAAGTTTATATTAGGATGTCTAAAAGAAGGGATGTCAAAAAAAGTATAGATATTGAAAAAGTCAATAGAAACCATTCAACTCGCAGTTACTAGTCTGTGTGTTTCAAGCCTACATTGGCTATAGTGTGCATGGTACCAATAAAATTCTATGTTCAAACCATTTATGTATTTATTTCATCCATCCAAATAAAAAATAAAAAAATCCCTTAAGAATACTACACACAAAGAAGCAGTTCAACATTTGCAATGTAATATCCTAGAAGTAAATAAGTGAATTCAGCAAATAGGTAATGGAAGAAGAAGAAAGCCATATTGCAACCCAAGGTCAACAACAGAAACATGAGGAAAGGAGGAGATATCTTACAACTCCCAATTGTTCTGATGCTTTAGCCTTCCAAAGCCTAAGATTAGTGTCATCACTCCCAGAAATAACATAACTAGCATCACAGCTGAACTTGACACAAAACACCCTACATAAAAAGCAGAAAGAGGGAAACAAAAGAGTCAGAATAATGTAATAGGTCAACATAAAGCTATAGTTTCCATTTTGTTATGTGAAACAATACACTCTGGAATCCAATGGCCACATAGTTCAAGAAATGGAGCACGAAGTGATTGGCATATAAAAGCTAATTACATAAGTTCAACAAATCCGAGAACCCAAATAAAAGGAACGCATGAAGACCAAACCTTTGCATTCTCTTTGTATGATAAATTTCCCGGCTGTGCCCACCATTATACTGGAAAATTCTCACCTGCAAATGGCAAATTTTTGATAAAGAACTATGGCCATATTTACACATTGACAACATTGTCAAAATCATATTAGAAATGAACTCACTGTTCTGTCATAAGATCCAGTGACAAATTCTCGACCAGTTGGAGAATAATCAATATCCATCCTGGAAATGGTAAAAAGAAGTTTGGCGTATAAAATTTTCATATTAAATATACAACAGGAAAAATGGATTTCAGAAGTGGAGAAAAAGACCAAATATTTCAATTGAAAAATCATCAACTCACACAGCAGATACATGATCCTTGTGCACACACTTAGCTTCATTAAGCTTTCTAGAATCAAAGCTATAGCAATTGGAGTCCTCATTTGCCTGTCATTGAGAAATTAGATTAGCACTTTCATGGAATAGGATAAGAAAATGCTTCACAAGGAAGAAAGTCCACGTATTCTAGCATTGGTGTACTACTGGAAGTCACCAGATTACACAGTTTATGACATCATAGGGATGTGATGTAGGATATGGGTGAATTGAGTGTTTGGGTAATTTAGTGGAAGAGAAAACAATGACAAAACAGAAAGTAGATGGTAAAGATGACTTGGCTTCACACCAAGGAGTCTCCAATCTCTGGAAAGGAAATTAAACTTATTCTAGGAAAGAAATCCTAAACCAAATAGAAAAGGTAATTAAATCTAAATCTAATAAAATAAGTAAACCAAATCCTAGTCAAACAAGAAATGCTGAAAGTATAGAAAACTTAGAAATCAAGTTAAAAACGCAGAAATCATGTATTGCTCCAAAATTGCAGGATTTGAACACCGAATTAAATAATTTCCTCTTCCATCTTTTTCGTTTGTAAACCCTAAAGGGTTTGACAAAGATGTCCTCATCAGGATGTTTCCTAAAAACCAATAATAAGTGTAACCATGATATTCCAATATTTTACATATGGTTAGAAGGTTTTTGCACAGAGGAAGTTGCTCAAAATGATATTACCAAATTACAGTCGGTAGACAGATCTAAAGTTCCATTCCAAACTCAACTCAGAAACATACGTAATGATAAAAAATCCTAAAACCATGAAAAGGATGCACTAAGATAATCTGAAGCAAATGCCTTATGTAATGCAAATATCAGAAATACAAAACTATGACAAATCCAAATCCTTAAGTAACTTTAGGTTACATGCTTACAGCAGTGAAGTTGATTGGCTCCATTGGATTCCAAGAAATGGAATTGGTTCTTGTCTGTCCAAAGAAAATGTAAGTCAGAAAGGCCAATACATACAAAAATTTAAGAGACAGCACGAATGTTGCTAAGAATCCTTAAGTTAACATAAACAACAGTAAAATAAAGGACTGAATCAGAAAGTGGTGATTTGGCATAAATACCCTCATAATAAACTTCGCTGCTGGTTTCCCCATGCGCAAGTCATATATTGCTATGCTGCGATCACTGCCAAAAAAAATCATATATTATTCTCTCCTAAGTACAATATTAGCATAATTTAATTTTAGAAATGAAAGCAAACAAACAAGGAAAGATAAAATAAAATCATTACAGAAAGCATGGATTGAAAACAATCATGCCACTGTAACAATAGAACCACCAACTTCCTCAAATGGATAAACTAATTGTCGGTTTGGCACTTTGCCACATGTTCACAACAATTTTCAACGAGAGATTCAGATTTTTGGTAATATTTACTACAATGTGGAAGATAGTACAAGGGGGAAGAGGAAGATGTTTTCATAAGAAAAAATGGATGCTGCCCAGCAGACAAGCTGCCCTTTGCAGCTGAACCTTCTTCTACAAGAAACCATTTGTTTTCCATGATGCTAAATACAAAGTCTTTTATCAGTACCATTCCTTATTAAGCAAAACAAATATAACTCAAAACTCAAATTAGAAACCAATGTATTCAGACCAAAAACCATTATAAACAAGCACATGGTATCTAATGTGCTTAACATACAAGTTTTTAGAACTAGATGAGTATCTTATCTACAAGCAATAATGCAGACCTTGCGGATGTTGCCAAGATATCTGACTGTCCAGGATTAAATTTTATAGATACAACTGTGTCTGTTCCCCATTCAAAACTCTGCTCTGGTGCAGACCTATGCATCACAAAGTATATTGTCATGGTAAGAGGGATAAACAGTTTTTTTTTCTTCAACTTAATAGAAGAATAACCAGGCCAGATCAAAACCTGTTGTGGTTCCATATATCTACTCCAGCTCCACCTGTAGCAAAACGATCAAAATTCCACTGGTGATCAACAGCCCTGAAAATGAGAAAGTAAACCTTCATAGTAAAACCCATAAAAATCATAGCACATGTCAATTAATTTGCAAAACTAACTAATTAAGTAACATCTCCTCCAAGAAATCAATAAGAAACTTACCGAAATGCATTCTTCCAAACATAAGTTTCCAGTGGCTGCAAATATAATTTATAATTAGTTAAGTACATATAATATAGAAAAATCATTCATTGGAGCGACATATCACACTATTAGGAAGGCAATACCACAGCAGATTTATCAGATGAGACATCTTCCTCCAGAAGAGTAGAAACAGGTACACCCCAAAGCCTGACACTGAAAATGGAAGATAGTGATTTCAACATGAACAATCTTCATAACCGGATAGATACAATTAAATGTATAGAGACAGGAGTAACCTAGGAGGTTATGCCTTACGTGCTGTCAGTTCCACAAGAAACAAGAACACGCCCATCTGTAGATACTGCTAAACCTTGCACAGCACCTTGGTGACCAGGAAATTGACAAACTGTTCGCCTTTTTTGGGTCCAATGAATATAACAAATACAACAGATTTCAATGCCTTATGCATGAAGTATTGAAATGACTATTAAAGGATTTGAACTACAGATTAAAAAACAAATCCAGGGACAGTGGTCCGAATCTCAATTAAATCGTATAACACTCCACATGAGAAAAGCATACGTGGATTCTCTACAGAAGAGTGCCTAATACTGAGATTCTAACCCATCTGTATGAAATTGAGCAACTCGATTAAGCAGTGTGTGGTTACCTGGAAGCTATATCCCAGAGCCGAATATCTGCCAAAGAAAAGAAATATCAAACACTATAATGGGTTGAGAAATTCAAACAAATTCAAACTCGATAGCTTAATAAAGTAGTATATTAAAAGTTCTATAATCTAAAAGTATTAATTAGAAATCGCCACAGTTCTTTTTCTTAAGATGAATTCTTGGTACTTGCTTTTCTTAGATTTAGAAGCAGTATAGGATACCAACTAGAGAGAAAAGGCATTAGAAATTTTAAGAGAGAACAAAGTACCTCCATCCATTGAACCAGAAAATATTCTGGTCAAATGGTTTGGATTCTTTGCCATACAGGAAATTGAATCTATATGTCCATCCATTGCTCCAACAAATGGCCTCGCAAAAATCTAAATTACCAACAACAGCAAAAACAAACATAATTCAATCAAATGTAGCATCCATATGCCCAAATATTTAATGCAATCAAAAATTCAGAAAAAAAAAAAAATACAATCCAAATCCCATGCCTTCTCTAATTTTGCGGCGTTACATGCCCGGACATATTCCACTGCTTTCTCTTGCGTTCGGATGCTGGGGTCGAAATTATGGAATACCCTCTACGGAGATTGAACCAAAAATCGTATTTATATAGAGAGAAAAAAACGAAGAAATTTGAGTTGAGAGTAAGAGAGAAGTGAAAACTCACCTGGAGGTCTTGGCTTCGTTCTTTAGTGTATTCATCTGTGGACCGAGATATTACATTCACCTTCATTGTGATTAAGCTCTGCTTTTACAGATAACCTAAGACTTATAAATTCTATTATCAGAGAGAAAAAGTTGTAGCCGTATTAATATTATAGCCTAAAACCCCAACCGCAGAGGGAGGGAAAACGACGGCGAGGAAGACCAATCTCAGAGGGAAACAGACTGCGAGGAAGAGACAAAGAGATGGGTGAATGTGAATGTGAGTCGAGTGAGGACGGAGGAGGAAGAAGAAACAACGCGATGGAGGAGACAAATCAAAGAGGGTTTAGCACCCTATGGTATTTTCGAGTCGGTTAATGACTCGACTGCTAGTATCGGTTTGGTTTTGGATAATTGCCGGTTCAGGAATAATTGAACCAATTGTCGAACTGTTACAAGCTATGTTGCACCGATACGCCGGCGAGGGGTATGCTCGTATTGGATACTTTTCTGTTATGTTGACCATCCGATACGTCTTCGATACGCCATGGACACACGAGCGATACGGTGGTCAAGGAAATGGTGGGGGTTATTTCGCAATATACTAGCCTCTTCTTCTTCTGGATTCGAAAGAGGCTAGTTTCTACTGGTTTCGGCGGTGGAGAAGAAAGAAGAAAGGAAGAAGAAAAGAATTTACTTGCGCTTGCAGCTATTGCGAATCTTCAGTTGCAGTCGCTCTGCGAAGAAGACGCGGCTAACACGTGTAGAAGATGATGTTAGGTGCCCTAATTACAATACGCATCGTTTTACTTGCATGCTTTGAGTGAAAGATACAGTAAGCCCAACCCAGATGCCCAAACTTTTTTAAAATAATTTTAAATGTATTTTTTTTTTTTTAAAGTCTTAACAGAATTTTTCAACGGATGTACTAACTGAAGTTATTTAACTTAAAATCTAATAAATATTTTTATTTTGTCTTTTAATTTCTATAGTCTTTCTATAAATAAAAGTGCACATTAAATCATATAAACTACACTATATTTATTTGGTTTGTGGTATTTCTCTTTCGTCAATAAGAGAGGTATTGTACAGACCAAAGGATACAAAGACAATTGTAGTTCTGGTCGATTCATGAATTATTTAGAAAAAAACCATAGAAAGAAAAATTCTTGAGTTTTCTAAAGAACATCGCACCTAATCCTTTATGAAAAAAGATAGGGCTACTATGTTGGTGATGACTACCAGAGGAATGCGATGGCCATGATATTGGGCGGCAATGGACGGCTCTGGTGGTGGTGACTGGGTTTAAGGATGAGCCACGGTTGGGTAAGGAAGCCAAAAACATATTAAAGTTAAATGAATTAAAATAGTTTATAAAAAAAAAGTTCAATTATAATCCATTGTCAAAAACAAATATATAAATAAAAAAAAGAATGATGTGTGGCACATGACACAGATTGTTATGTCACTTGTCACATTAGTTGGTAAAAGAGGTAGTGCCTCTAGCATTATTGTTACGAATTTTAGCATGAAACCCGCATAATTTATGGGGAATAAAATAAACATGTTATGAAGATCATTCATATTACCAATAGTAAAAAAATTAAAGATCAAAGAATTGTGTTTAATAGTAAATGGAAATTGGTAGCTGAGAGGTTGGCTCTTCTCTCAATCATGGGAATTGCATTGAGTTTTGCTCTTTCTATTTGTGTAGTAGGGAGGGAGAGATCACATGCTTCATGAAAAACCACTTAATAATAGTTAAGAGGACCGGCTGGCCTCTGGCTCAACACAATAATCTCGAGATTTGTTGGACCAGCAAATATGCATCTTAAAATATTTTTTGCCCAGAGTGTCAGATATTCATTCACTCCTCCATAGTTGGTGCAAGAGAGTGAAGGAAAGGTCTAAACGTGATTCTGTGCAGTTGTATGCTACAATGTCAGTTTGTTCACTTGATACAACAATTGATGGAACAGCCTGAGGAGGCTGTTCTTGAGACTTGTGAACCTGAGCTAGATTGTAATGCTGCTGAGTTCAATATACCAGTTAGTTAGGCTTCATGTTTGAAATAGTGGCCGAAAACTGGATGTATATCTTGTTAAGCAATGCTCAAATTGATTTCCATTATCAGTTAAGTCTGGCTTGTAAGGCAGATGAGAGAGAGAGAAAGAGAGAGAATTCATATAAGGGTTTACAAGCAAGAATGATTTCATACCACAAAGGAGAGTACAAACTCATTTAATTAGAAACAGGGGCAAACCTTATCCTGAAATAAACTAAGCCAAGCAGCAGCTATCAAAACATGATAATACAGAAAATTCAAGGGGGAGACAGCAACAACCACAATGAAACATAGAGATCACACTTAACCAGTGAGCTCCTCTTCTTTGTGGGTCTCAAGCACAACATCAGATGAAGGATAAGCCACACAAGTAAGGACAAA
Source organism: Prunus persica (assembly GCF_000346465.2). NCBI lineage: Eukaryota > Viridiplantae > Streptophyta > Magnoliopsida > Rosales > Rosaceae > Prunus > Prunus persica. The sequence goes on along the minus strand of NC_034009.1, from coordinate 46,743,580 downwards.
TCCACCATCAATCTGTTCATCATCAAGGAAGCTCTGATCTGACTGGTCTACACCCCCTTCCACAACTTTGCCAGCACATGAAGAGCAAGAACCAGCCCTGCAAGAGTAGGGTAGGTCGATACCGGCCTCCTCCGCAGCGTCAAGAATGTAAACATCATCCGGGCACTCAAACTCTTGGGGCCCATCTGGTGTCAGCAGCTTCACCTTGAAAGCAGCCATTGTCACACGCCCTCCACGGTTGGCCTTCAACCCGAAAAGAGCCTGGCCCATGTTGGGGGCTAACCGTAGGCTGGTCATCGGCTGGCCGCGGATGAAGGAGGTGCTCACCATGGTGCCAGAGAGAGCTGCCATATTTGGTTACTGGTTTAGCTAAGCTAGCTAGCTTACCACTTGAAAGGTTGAGAGGTTGGTTTGTGCTTTGCAGCTAAAGAAAGTGGGAAAGGCTTATAGTAGTGTAGATAACGGGATGGTTTGTGGAGATAGTGTGGCCACGAATGAGAGAAGGATGAAGTGGCATCAACCCTTATCTGCCACGTGGCAGCATCTTGTGGCTAGCTCTATCTTTTCATTATCACCACAGGAGGACCATTTCTGGAGAGTTTCAACAGTTCAGTGGTTACTGGTGAGTGAACGTGTGGTGGGCACAATCCCCTTAACCAGGTTTTTGGTCTTATTTCAACTAGTAGGCCAAAGAAACAAAATACCCAAAATAAATATATAATGAAAAAAATAGAGGTGGAGATCATCCTGAGGGATTAATGGTGGTTAGTGGTTAATATTACTGGTTGAAAGATAACTATAATACCAGAGGCTAGGAAATTCTTTTGGTTTCTGGAGATGGCTGGAGATTATGGGCACATGAAATTACCGGCCTCATCTTAAGATTAACCTCAATTTCTGATTCATATCCAAAAGATTAAAAAATATATGAAATAAATCAGCATGTAAGAGATTTGACAATGACAGAGACTTACAGGCACCAAAAATTAAGAATTTTAGAAAGGAAAATGAACACACAAAATTATCACCTCACAATGTGTGGTTTGAGACAATGATACTTATATATGCAGGGTACAGATGGAATCAAAATTCACAAGTCGTTACATAACCGAGAAGCAAAAGTTCATTTCAGAAAGTCTTTCCCCTCTTTTCATCCATCCCAAAGCCGTACAGATTAAAAGAGTAATGGGGCACCTATTTGTAAAAGGTCGAAAAAGAAAATAATAAAGTAACAGGAGAGTTCGACATCTGCTAACTTTCTTAGATTATAAAACAATCTCTGCAATCTAAAATTAAGGCTTTCACTTACAGCCGGGGAAAACAAAAAAAATCTCAGGGCTTTCCCAAGTCCAGAGAAAGAATACATCCCTATCCTCAAACCCTGTGATTTTAATCTGTAGAGGTTACTGGATCCCCATCCATGACCATGTAGCTTCCAATCAGAATCTATCGCCTCAATAACGACCAATGTACTCACGGAAGCTCCATCAGGACCATTTCCTCTCAGAGAAACACTAGTCGCACTTGATGTTTCTGTAGATCCTCCTCACAAACAAATTAGAGCCCAGATATCCAACAGCTCCTACACATTCAAAATGAGAGAAATGAAACACAAGTGAAAACATTATTTTTTACTAATATCTTTTTTATATTTATCATCAGGTGGAAGAACATGGCACTTGAATTTCTTCTCAGTAACTTCGCATGGTGCAGGTTCATCGAGTTATAGTAAACCTTTCAGATATGCACCAAGAAAAAGGAAAACAGAAAAATCCAAACAAAGCCCAACAAAATAACATATGTCAAAAAGTAACTGCAGAAATATAAAAAGCTGCACCGTTTATATACTTCGGTCACAAAGTGAGTACCCATATCCTTGAAGTGGAAATAAAAATCAACAAGGGATGTTGCATTATACCAGAAGTTAAAGTAAAAGAGAAAACTCACCACAGAGAATTCCTAAGCCAAGGCAAAACATCAAAGTGTACCCAAAATAGAAGCTGGTCTGGAAGAAACCTGACATCTTAGTCTTCGCATAGTAGTAATATATTGAATACAAGTACACGTAGACAGCTGTTGATGCAGCAGAAAAGAATGAAGTCCATTGCCAGTGGTAGTTCTCAGCATTAAGCAAGAAGTATGTCCCCACAATCGTCACGCATACAGTAACAATGATGAGAATCAGAAAAACAAGAAGCATAAAGCCATAGACATAGTACACCTGTTAAGCCGCAAAAACCAAGAAAACCGTTATTATTCAAGTATCAGCCACTTTTACCACAATAGAGTAAAAGCTTTCTAAACGATATAGAATCCTCTCAGATATGCTGGTAAACAAATGATTCCCAAGACACATCAGGAATCATTGCTTTCAAGATATGTAATTCAGCTATCAAAACCCATGTCCGCATCCTTACATTCATTTTCATAATTGCCATGACTTATGCAATTTTAAAAGATGGGTGTCATAGTGACTCCTCCAACTTTTGTAACTTTGCTCTACAGATTAGCACTGCCATATCATAAGAATTAATTTTTTGCCCAGATCTATTCTATCAGCGAGTCTATTACATTAATTTTAACAGTACACAGTTATTGAAATTTCACCTTGTAATTCCAGAAGGATGTGAAGACAAAATACATTTCGATAAATATGCTTCCAAAGGGCAGAAGTCCTCCCATCATTGAGACAACAGATGGGGTTAAATACCATTTCTTCTCAGGAATAGGACGAGGAATGGTTTTCACACGACAGGGATTATTAGGAGCACCACTCCAGTTTCTTCCAACAACAGTGCCAAGAAGTGCTAGAGGAAAAGAGATGAAAGCCCAAATGACAAAAACAACCACCATTGTGCCAAAAGGAATAGCTGCTAGAGACCCATAGAATATAGCAATGGTGTTCAAGACGAACCCAATTCCAAAGCACATAAATGGAAATAGAGATGCTGTGAGAATCATTGACTTTATCCAGTTTTTACCTGCCAAGAAAAATAAGTAATAGTTCAGAAATGTGTGCCTATGCATAAGCTCAAAAATGAATGATTTGTTATCAAGCTTAAACAGAATTACTAGCATATCAGTCATATTCTTTTAAAGAAATACGTACCCCCATTCCGTGAATACATCCCACCACTTACATAACCAGAAATGAATGAGGTAAGGGCATAACACACTATGAAAGTTGTAACAATTGCACCTCTCCTGAGCAACCAGATAAAAAAATGATGTAAGACAGCATACTATGAAATCTATCAATTCCTCCCATGACCACAAATAGTAATGAACTAATTAAAATGACAAAAATGGGATGATAAGACAAGAACTATTAATATGTGACGATGCATGGTTGGACTAACACTAATTACAGAAACATAACATATGCACAGCTTGAATTTCATGATTCAAACATAAAAACTCATAAAATCATAACACAAAACAATGAAGGCAGAAAGCAGTAAATAGCAACCCAACTATTTTTGAGCAAGCTGTCAACATACCCAACATACAACATTCCAACAATTGCCAGTAAGATGACGAGGAGAACAAGCAAAGCTAGCTGAGCTCCTGTGCCAACAACAGCTGAAAGAATAACCAGACTCCGAGGAGGCCGAAAAACATCCCCATGCACAAGTTTCCAGCCAGACTCTTCACTGACATCCCTTTCCTATAAAAGACATTGTAAAAAGAGTCACCACATAAGGATAGTTAGTATCTATTATATTTCTATTTATGCAAAATAAGAAAAAACTGACAAATCATCTAAAAGAATGAAATGAATATACACAAAAGTCAAAAGACCATTACCAGAGTCTCCAGATCATCGTCTTCCCGAGCGTATTTTGCATAGTCATTCCTAAGAGTCCGCATCAATATCATTGACACCAAACCAGTAAGGAATATAACCATCATGAACGAATTGAAAATCGAGAACCAATGTATCTGCATATAGCAAAATGCATATACAACTCAATAAGAGAGCACCCAAAAAAAAGAACTACTTGCATTTCCTTACACACATAATTCTAGTGAAATTAGACTAACAGACATTTGACATCACAAAGAATGATAGGTAAACAAATAAACACATAATCAGTTCTTACTTGGTGCTCAAAGAAAGGGTAGTCCAAATAGACATCAAAACGACGTGCAAAGGTGACAGTGGTTGGAATCCATTTGACAGAGTATGTCAGGTCCAACTTTTTCCCTGCTTCCAGCGGCCTTGGACTATCTTGAGTGAGATTCACATGAATTATCTACAAGATTAAAAACTTAACTATATAAAAAAAAATGATAGATACCAAAGCCCACAATAAAATCCACATCAGATATGGAGGACTGCAAACCTGATCTTTATTGTATTTGACAATAATAAGCTTATGCGTGAAAAGGACATGCTTGCCATTTTCACTGTTCTTGTCCTGATGCAACTCACCAACAAAGCCTAAAACATCATGAAAATATGAAGATCAATTTACTAATTGGACATCATATAACAAACTCAAAATCTGAAGGAATGAGTATAATGCATACTCCATAAAGGCAGATCATCTGATTTATATCCAGCACAGCAGCGTCCAGGGGAGATAGCATGTTATAAAAAAAAATACCGGATCAGTGAATGCCCCAAATGCAGACAAAATGACCACAAAACAGAGAGAAAATAAGCCTTTTTCACACAATACTAGATTATCTTCTATTACTACAGAAAAATCTAATTAAATACAATTATTGCATGATTCATACTGCAATCCAAACACATGCACGAGAATGTTCATAACATCGACTCAAGGATCTACTTTTCCTCTGGACTGATTCATCTTTTCCACAGCATTGTATATTTAAAAAGACAATGAAGTCATATCAATGAGAAACGATCCAGTAACTATTTTAAATTGCAGCCTTAAATCCCCACTACACCCATTCCCCCCAACCGGGTAAGAATGCATGCTATTAATAAGACTGCCAATTTTGGTATATGGAATACAATGATTCGGAATGTAAATTCTGGGCTTTCAATAGAAATTTCATATTCTTATAGAAACACTATCCGTTGATTTAATCTAAACCAACATATAATGACTTTCTACACTTATCACATCCAATATATTATGCCAAACATACCCATGAAGAATTCAAACCAGTAACTATTCTCAATTGCATCCTTGAATTGTTTAACCTTTTGATCATCAAGTTCAAGTTGACAAATGGTGGCCCTATCCACATTTTCTGCACCGAAAAAAAAAATCCATTATAATTAATTATCAACAACCCAACAACATAAATTAAGATACAAATATAACAACCAGTCCACATACTTTGAAACTTTATGTCAATCTGGCTATCAATAAGTTCATTTCCACCCAAGACTTCACCAAGACCACCCCATTTGTGAGCGGCATTTTCAGATGGATGACAGAAAGGAAGACTGTAGTAATTGTACGTTTCTTGTGGATTATTATATGGCCCAACTTTATTCACCCAAAGAGTAACTGGTTCTTCTGTTTGATACTGCGGAAGAAAACAAGGGAGCATTAGGGAATTTACAATTGAAAGGTACACATTTGGGAAAAGAAAAATAAATAAATCAAACCATACGTCAATCCAATGCAGCCCATGCACAGCTTAAATAGTCATTACAATGATCAATTTCTTAGACATACTTTATTATTTAATAAAGTATGGGTCAATGGAGACCAAACATCAAGGAAGTGTAGGAAACAGTGTGAACTTCTATGTGAAATTATGGTTGACAAGTGAAGAGGGAAAAAAAAAATTCAGCCTGGTATCTTTGCATCTACAACGCAAGGGCAACCAGGTTGCTCTCCACCTTAGTAATACTAAGCCGGTTAATTTACCATCCAGCATGAGGCTATGCACTCTCAACATCTTCTTAATCTTTCTTTGAATCTTGAAATTGTATCGTTGAACATCAAAGGGAAGGTGTTGCCATCATTCAGGAGTGAGACTTAGAGTCCAAAGTACAAACAGGGTTAAAATATCCATTAATAGGGAAACTTTTAAGGTGGCTGAATCTATTTAGCATAAAAAAAAGCCACTGAGCTTTTAAAAGGTCAGATCTTGGAACGCTAACAGTACAACATATAGGTTTCTAATATGACTACATATCCATAACCCTGAAAGTCACATTAGAATCGGATACAGCTCCATTAAAAAACAAATTTGAAGTCAACCACGACATCACCACACAAGAAGCTAGCCTTGCCTTACGAAAAACACTTGATGAGTGCTAATGTACTGTACGTCTATCCATAAAACTACTCAAATGCACGCATAAAACTGAACCTACATGAACGCCATCATCGATTCCTTAAGGCCACTGAAACCATTATCATAATAACACAACCCTCTGGTCAAATCACCATTGGAAGTCCCAATTCACCACTATAAGCGCTCTAGTTCGCACGCATGGGACAGAAACAGCAACAAGATGACTAATGAACCAAACCAAGTTAAGATCTAACCCTAACAAAAACCATCCCTTCAGTTCATAACACATGCATCTTACAAACATACAAACCACAGAAAGAGGGAAAGAAGCATCCCAGATTAAAACAATCCGTACAAATCACAGATCTGAATCGGAATTCAGAGATGAAAACCACAAACAAAGAGATCTACTAGGAGTCAGTGAGAGAGCCAATTTCCGGGTCTGGACAACACAACGGAAGAGACATAAAGAGAGAGATTTGGGGGGTCTGGTCTTACCTTGTGATCTGCCTCGGAGGCGAACGCGGGGGATAGGAGAAGGAAAGCAAAGACGAGGAAGGGGGAGAGAGATCGGACGGTGGAGAACATGGCGATCGCCGGCGAGGGTGGGATCTGGAAGGTCAGTGAGAAGACGTGATGTTCTGTTCTGTGCTGATCTCTCTCTCGGAGGCTGAGGCTGAGGCCACTCAATTACTCAAAGTCTTCAGAAAGAGAGAGTTGCGACTTCGGAACGCATCTCCATTTTTTCTAATTTTGTTCTCTCACCAAATGGGGCGAATGGCAGATTGCTGCTTTTCTTTTAATGATTTAATTCATTTTAGCTTTTGGGTTGGGTTTTATCGTTGGGCTTATTGTTTCTTTCTTTTTTCTTTGGGGACTGTGGACATTTTGGGCTTATGTTATGAATCATTGAGAAGACAAAAGGGGCAAATCAAACCAATTCTAATGCTTTGGTTCAGTTTTTACACTAAATCAAACCAAATCACAGAACTAACTACAGAGTGATGAAGATGATCTAACTACTCCTTAAATCGTGAACACGATGAGTCGTGGATGGCAACAAGAGAGTATGACAATGAAGCTTAGCAAGAAAGCTTGTGTTGGTGTCTGAGAGCTAAAAACCATAATCACGATAAATATGTTTTCGAATTTTTCGCGATCTATGTTTTATCATTTAATCTGAAGCTTTATTTAGTCAATATATCGCGATGCAAAAATTATCTAATGTTATTTATCTTTAAAATATTTTCAAGTACTTAAGTTAAAAACATGTGATCTCATATACGACACTCAATTTAACATCCTTAATCTTTTATTTATTTTTATGGACTAACTACTTAATATCTATTAACTTATGTAATTTACAATGCAATATATAAAGTGTAAAATATTGTACGAAATCATTATATTTAGAGGAAGATTGATTACTCTCACCATCAAGGTTAGGGCAGACCCACAACCTCGAGCTGGAATGACTTACGCTTGGTACCCAACTGCCAATTACCAGATGTCAGCACTATAGATTTATGTAGGTAATTACATACCGCACACTAACGATGACTGCTTGCAACAAAACTCGAACACTAGTGGGGCTACACACAGTGCATGGATCCATAATTTTCAAAACTAACATGATTGGATCCGATGATGGATTTGCTCTTGAGAATCCGATCAAATCCAATCCAATCCAATCCAGTTAGTTTGATGCTTATTTTGCTCTAATAAGTATTTGTATTTGAAAATATTATGAATATTTTAAGACATTTAATGGAGTTTTGTTTAATCTATTATATAAGCAAAACAATTTTCTCTAGTATTTCATTTATATTTTCCATTTACGTCTATTACTATGTTTGCTTATATTAAACCTAAGAATAAATGTTTAATATTTCAATACCATGATCAAAACCGATCATCCAATCCAATATGATCGGATTAGATTGGATTGAATTTAAACATCTAACATGATTGGATCGGATGCGAATTGACTAAATTGTATTAGTTTCAAACCAACGTACACCTTTACCTATCACAAATGCATATAGTTTTTGCTATTTATCTTTAGTGATGTAAAAAAATATTATCTCAATTGTTGCCCTCTCAAGCGTGATGCATATAATAACTTTTATGTCTGAAGCATGACCTTTTTTTTTTCCTTCTCTGGACTATAGTACATCTGATTTATCTTGGATCTTTAATTTCAAGAAATGGATGCACGAGGTCAACTTGGTGTAGAGCGAGTCCTTGATATTTACGAGAAACAATTTGCCTCTAGGATGGTCTCCAAGTTTAAATCATCTTGAGCCTAGTACTATTCATTTTCCCAAGTATCTTTGTAGCTCTAATCTCATTTATACACTAAAGTAAAAGGGAGGAAATTATGAGACTTTCTTACCCTTAAAGCTCTCTTGAATGGTCTCCAAGTTTTCACCTTTATAAAGGTCTTTTTCCTTGTTGCTTGTTCCTTATTGCTTGCTTCATAGATTCTTCACAAAGATACCAAAATAGGTACCCTCTAGTTCATACACACCAAATGTAGTGTAGGTGAAGCAAATGACTAAGATGAGTTCAGGTGCTAGACCTCTCCTCTTAGGACCGATTTTAAAGTGTGGCTTATGTAGCAAACACATGGGTGAGGAAATCTCCCCAACAATATGGTCGTCCAAGGGGTTTCATAGGCTCATTTAACATGTGTTGTCATACAACACTTGTTCCTAGACCCAGTGTCTCCTTGACCTATTTTGCCTTTTGGCTCAAAATGCTTTTAAAGTCCAAATTGACTTTAAAACCCAACTGTTTCCAATTGTCAAACTAAATTCATAATTGACAATTTAATTATGATTTGTTACTTAACTATTAAGTCCTAAACATGGTCTGAATAATTTGAGTTGGTAAACCGTACTTTGATTTTTGACCATTGATTGTTATCGTTGACTTTCAATGTCTTATCTTCTTCATTTGTTTCTATAATTACATTTATCGTTGCGCAATCCGTAGGTTTCTTTTAGTAAAGCGGTGGATTGTCTCAATTACTCTCAATTGATTATGAATTAAATCTCACCATTTAATTCTTCATATTAGTGAGACACAAAACGAATTGGCGAACTAGAAAGGCATCAGATTGAGAGGTTTCTCCATAAGCTGAGTAAAAGTGAGTCAGATGCTCTTGGGGAGAACCATTTACCCCATCCCTTAGGGAAAGGAAGTGCATTGCAACGATGTGTATGGCTTTCATATCCCAAACTAAGGTTCAGAAGTAAAAAATACACTTTAATTTATTTATATAGTAAGTACAAAACAATTCTTCCATGTAATTTATGTTGAAAAACTGTCATTGCGTATGGAAGAAAAAAGTACAGGAAAGCCAAGTAATAACTTCATTAGAAGCTATTATTACCAAGAGTTTAGGGCTTAGAAGGGCATAAGTGGCAATTATGTTATTAATATTTAAAATGTGGATCAGAATATCACCAATTTCATTCTGTCTAGACCGAAAAATCACAACTTGAATTGATCTTGGCATAAAGAAATTGGTAATAAGGATTAGACGCCCAAACAAAATGATCATTAGAAGGTTGCAAGGGGAGATTGATACTTCGAATTGTTTGGGCTACATCAAAGGATACTACTCTTACTATTTATCAAAATTCCAAAACACCATTGCAAATGTTGATTACAGTTTCATCCAAATCTTGATCCGGAAAGGGTGGTACCAATTGAGTAAGAGGAAATTGATAAACCAAATTGAAGGTTTAAAATTTAATGTTCATGTCATTCCTAATAATCCAACAAATACTCTAAAGTAAAATTGGACGGGCTTTAAGGCTCCGTTTGATTCGCGGATAAGATTGTATTTCCCACCCAAAAGATGGGAAATTGAAGATTCTTATCAATGCATATTATATTTCCACCCAAACAAAATTATTTTATTTTTGTATGAACTTTAGTAAGGAGATATTTAGCATTAGACGGATAAGACCATTTAATTATATTTTGAATATCAACATATCTCTTAATAATATATATATTTATGTGGAATATCTAAAATATCAGAAAAAGAGTAGTTGAAAATTTACCCTCCGAATTGTTTGGCCAGCAATTGCCGTAACTTTACTAAACAGCAAACATAAGGTTAGAAATTCTTAGACCATGTGGGGAAGATAATAATCCAAGGTTTAAATAAGAATGCATCTTTAAATAACTAATGTGGCGAATAAGAGGCTCTGTAGAGAGAATAAAATAAATTAATAAGGTGAAAGAGGATCACTGTATAGGTACTCAGATAACTCGTATATAATAAGAAAAAAAAAAACAGAATTTTTTTGTTTTCGTTCTAATGGTTTTGTTTGGATGTGAACAAGCCTCCAAATCCAATAGAGAGATGAGGTGACAAGAAGTCCTCATCTACTATTCCCCGTATTTTGAAAGAGGCACTAATGTCCCCACAACACTCATGTACCATGTAGGCATACATAGTTACATACCATATTTGTTGTTTTTGGATCTGAGGCATGCATAATTTTTTTTTTTTGGGGGTCTTTTTTGGGGGGTCTTAGACATGCATAAACTTCCCTTTCTAAGGGAAAACAAAAAAGGAGAAAAAAAGGAAAGAAAAATAGCTACAATTAAGAAGATTCTCTGTCCTCTTATAAATTAAGAAAAACAGAAAAGAAAAAAGAAAGCACCACCAGTGTTTTGTTTTAAGAGCTTTCTGATTCTTTGCTTTCCCTTGAAAACTCTTCATCTTGGATCCCTCACTTAGCTGAGCTCAAGCCCCAAATCAAATCTCTCTCTACAAATAGAAAAATATTTCTTTCAATCTTCACCACATGCAGCCCAACTCCTAATTAATTCTCAAATCAAATCCAGCAAGGGATCCCATAATCCCCTTCCTTTACAATCCTTCTCTCTCTCCCTCTCCCTTCCTCCCTCCCTCCCTCTTTAGAACTCTGATCTTGATTTTAGGCTTTTGGGTTTTTCCAATTCGATTTAATTGCTCTGTTTGTGTGTTCTCTGAGCTTGGAGATCCATGTATTGAAAGCTCAAATCTTTCAAGCTTCCGAGGGGTGTAGCTCAATCGGAGTTTCTATACAGGACCTCAAGAGCAAAATTAGAAAAAAAATAATAATAAAACGTAGAAAATGGAAAAGTACGAGCTTGTGAAGGATATTGGATCTGGGAATTTTGGGGTGGCGAGGCTGATGAGGAACAAAGAAACCAAAGAGCTCGTCGCCATGAAATACATCGACCGTGGTCACAAGGTCCTTACCTTTCCTTCCATTTTATTTTCATTCATACATCCTTTTTCTTTTTTCATCTTTTCATTCATTTATGGATTTTTTGCATGGATGGTGAATTTTTTTAAATAATAAACCTTATATAGGAAGACCCACCAGTTAAATTCTGGAGTTGGTACTTGGGAAAGCTAGAACCTTTCCATTTCATTGTATGAAATCATAAGAACCCATATTTTTATTGTTCTCACTGGGTTGTACGTATGTGTATGTGTGTATATTATGATTAAATTTATATTTTATTGTTTGCTTGCAGATTGATGAGAATGTGGCAAGAGAAATCATAAACCACAGGTCGCTTCGCCATCCAAACATCATTCGGTTCAGGGAGGTGTGTTTTTTTTAATTTTATGTTCTGCTTCATTGTGAAGGATGAGAAAAGAAAATTTAATCAGTTTCAGTGGCCTGATATGATGTTTTGGAATTTCAGGTAGTTTTGACTCCTACACATCTCGCTATTGTGATGGAGTACGCTGCAGGTGGAGAACTTTTTGAGCGAATTTGCAATGCAGGACGGTTCAGTGAGGATGAGGTTTGATCACCGTTCTTGCGATGATTGTGTACTGATAAGATGTTGGAAATTATGAAGACAATAATAGCTTATACTTTCAGTATACCAATCTTTATGATTTCAAAGTCCTCCACTCTGAGTGAATTCCGATTTGGCTAATTGGTTAAGTTTCTAAGTAACAAAGTCAGCTTATGTTGTTGTTGATTTTGCAGGCTAGATATTTTTTCCAGCAGCTTATCTCGGGAGTTAGCTACTGTCATTCTCTGGTAAATAAAATGAGTTGTGAGTGTTCCTGATCTCCAGTTGATTGTTTCCTTTACCTGTTATTCTTATTTGTCCCTTGTCTGGTCCTGCAGCAAATATGCCACCGAGATTTGAAGCTGGAGAATACCTTGCTGGATGGCAGCCCGGCTCCACGCCTGAAAATTTGTGATTTCGGTTATTCTAAGGTTTAATTCTACAATGAACATACTGTCGGATGTTTCAAGGTAGATGTAAAAGTTCTATACTCTGATGAGCTTTATTTGTGTAGTCATCATTGCTGCATTCAAGGCCTAAATCGACTGTGGGTACTCCAGCATATATTGCTCCTGAGGTTCTTTCTCGAAGAGAGTATGATGGCAAGGTAGCTTAAGTAATTTTTGCACTGTCGTCATTTTCACTTCTTCTGTGATAATTGATGTACTACAGTTTTAACGATTTTGTTAAGGGCCAGTTGATTAGAGTTTATTGCAGTAAGTGGAAATTTCCAATTGCATCTTAATCTTTCTTTATGTTATTTCTTGCTGTGCCAAGGAGGTGGTTTAAGATGATGGTTTAGATAAGTTGAAACTTGGAAGAGTAAATTAGAAGTCATCAGGTATTTGCATTTACCAGTCTTCAGTTTAAGAGATATCCAATATATCACCTTCAAACTTGTTCAAGGATTTATATAAGCAAAGCAGTTAATATTGATGCACTTTTTTCATGTCTGTACCATATTAATCCTCTTATTCTAAGTCTCTCGTGTACGTACACTCATCTGTTTTACAACCATTGTCACACCATCAATTTCTCAATTTGAATCATACCTCTTCAAGACTTTATTCTTGTTGGCCTATGATCTCCACTGTGAATACTTAGGATGCCCCTTTGTGCTTATTCATCTTCCCTTTTTCTCTTCTGCAAGTCATATTTTTGTTTGTGGTCTAATTTTATCCGTGAACCACATTAATTACTAGGTTGGTAGAAAGAATCTATGATGTGCAATATTGACGCTGCCATTAGAAATTTAATTTACAATTTGCAACAATGTAACCTACCCGTATGAAATCATTCTTCTGATATTCTTAAATGTGAGTTCTTCATTTTGTACTCCCTTCTTTTTATCTTAAAAATAGTATTAGTTTATTTTTTCTTTCTATGACCATTCTATATCTCATACGATCATTTATTGTGCTCAATTATTTACTTCCATGATAGTAATGCTCACTTACATGACAGGAATTTAGGCAGTTAAACCGTTCTCCTGCCTGGGAAGAGCAGGAAATGAAATGATGTTTTAGACTCTTGTTAATTAAGTTTTTTGTGCCCAGAATTCGAATAGTAATTATACAGGATTTACTTCTATCGTCTGATTTAGGTTTATGTTTATCCAGCTGGCAGATGTATGGTCATGTGGGGTGACCCTATATGTTATGCTGGTGGGAGCATATCCTTTTGAAGACCAAGAAGATCCAAAGAATTTCAGGAAAACCATTAATGTAATTTTACCTTGTATTCAACCTCTCTCAAAGTTGAATAATTCACCTTTTTCTTATTTTTAACCGTATTTCCTTTTCATTCTTATAATGCAGCGAATAATGGCCGTTCAGTACAAGATTCCTGACTATGTTCACATATCTCAAGATTGTAGGCATCTGCTCTCTCGCATCTTTGTTGCAAATCCAGCAAGGGTATGTATTATACTATGTTTCTGCTTACGCAATAAATTTATCACTTAAACAAACAGAAAAACTTTAGGCTTCTGAACTTTGTAGAAGAACAGATTATGTGCTTAGACTGGGTGTATAATGGAAACTTTGAGGTTTTAAGTAGATTCTTTCGCAAAGAAAAAGTTTAAAGTCCCATTTTCTTAGATTGCTTTGGCATAAATGTACATATCGCTTACAAACTTTGCCTTGCTAGGCTTTGGAATAATTACTTGCCTATAATGTTAACTCAGTTAATTGATCTTTGGAAGGATTGGGGTGTGCATATAATGCATTGAATAATGTGCCAAGAAAGGCTCATCCTGGACTTCTCTCCTGTCTAGGTTTGCTTTCCTGAAGGTCCCCTTAAAATGAAGAGAAATGAATATAAAGTAGGGAAATATCACTTCTGTGTAAGATGAAAGTCCATGGAGGAACGGGAGAGACCCTAAATAGGCCATGACTTCATTTTATGCTAGTGTTGGGCGTTATTTAGCCCAAGTCTTATGAGTTTGAAGTTTGTTCTTATCAGTTAACATTTGTTTATTTATTTTTTCTGTTTAATGCTCTTTCATCGTGTCCTAAACTGGCTTCAATTCTTGTTTCAGAGGATCACCATTAAAGAAATCAAGAACCATCCATGGTTTTTGAAGAACTTGCCTAGAGAGCTTACGGAAGCAGCTCAAACCATCTACTACAGAAAAGAAAACCCAACCTTTTCCCTCCAAAGTATCGAAGACATCATGAAGATAGTGGAAGAAGCCAAAATTCCTCCTCCAGTTTCCCGATCGATTGGAAGCTTTGGGTGGGGAGAAGAAGATGGTGATACAAAGGAAGAGGTAGAAGGCGAGGAGGAGGAAGACGAGTATGAAAAGACAGTCAAAGAAATACATGCAAGTGGTGAAGTACGTGTTAGCTGAGGACCGATTTCTTCCTCAAAATCAGAGAACCGAAGAAGTTTGGTTTCTCAGTATCTGCGTAGTTGAGAATGTTGTCGTGCTTGTATAAACAGTCAGTTCTTTTCGTAGGCGATGGTGTTTCAATAAACAAACTTTTGTAAATTATAGTGTGGCGCTGAGGAGCATTAGTTTGTCCTGAGACTGTGACCTTGGATGTATCACTACTAGAATTTGTAGTTAAAGGTTGTGGAATTGAGTTGTTTGTCTTTGTTTTCCAGTTTAGGGGAGGGCGGGAGGTTTGGAGGGGAAAAGGTGTAAAAGGTTTGTTTTTATTGTTTCATCAGAGAACAAGAGATTCTCTTTAAGGAGACTTTACCCCCTAATGGGGTATGGTATGTATGGAGGTTTGTTCAGTTAGAACATAATAACATTTTGTTATATATTTTGGTTTACCCTATATCTTAATTACTACTTTGCTTCTTCACTTTTTATGGTCTGTCTGGTAGTGCAATGCTTTTATTTTTCTTCCTTCTGCAGGTTTAATTCTTGATGGAATAAGCAATTCCAATTTAATTTCATTTAGTAGATGCTTCTGTTCTGTGGAGAAGTCTATTGATATTTTTTTTTTCACAAGCAGGGGAATGAGACATAGGAACTCGGGAAGTAAATGTTCTTAACCACTTGAGTTACAAGTCTCTTACTCTGATTTATTATTTATTGGGTTGATCTAATATCTGGCATAATTTTGCTTGGGATGAGTCAATGGCATCTACTATTAATATTTGACTGAGAAACTTGTAATTTCATTGTTCCTTTCTTTCCAGTGATGTTACAAATCACAGAGAGAAATTGAACAGCTGACATTTTTGTTGTCTTTGCCATAAGCTTTTTTTGTTTTAATGGATCAAAGAAAACTTGCAAAGAGGATGCCCTAGAGATTTCATTACTGCCACGCTAACATAACCAAGGATGTGAAAAATTATGTTCTATATTTGCTAAGAAATTCGACCCAAAAAAAAAATTATTTGCTAAGAAATCTGCAACTATGTTAGCTTCTCGAAAAATATGGTGTAAATCTAAATCATAATGCTCAAAGGTGAAAAACAGGACACCGACATCCTTAACCTGTCTTTGTCATAACTTTTCATGGCCCTCACGTGTCATGTTGTCTGCACCATTGCTTCCCAGGAATCAACTGAGAGTGGACATTATTCTCTTGGCTGATTGTGGCCATCTTTATCCTTGAGAACATAGTTCTATACATTTGTTTTTATGCGAGCAATATTGAGAAATGGGAGAATCAAACTTAAGACCTCGGATGTACAATAATTGCTCTTAACCACTTGAGTTATAAGCCGCCTCCTAGTTATATACATTTTAACCATAAAAATGAACAAATTTAACAATTCGAGGTTTCCAAACTTCCAGTATACATATAATTTCTTCCTCCCAAATGAGATTTGAATTTCTCCTGCAATATTTTTAGCACTAAACTTGTTCTAAACTTCCACAGTATCCATATGATTTCTTGGCTGAAGCTGTTTTGAAGTTGAGTGCTCTCTTCCTCCTTAAAAGGAGTCCACGTCAGGATAAAGTTTGACTTATGGAGTAAAAACAAAGATGAAATTATGGTAGATCTAATCTAAATTTAAAAATACAGTTAAGTTGAGGGCTCAAGAAAGAAAGGGAACTTTTTATATTCTTCAAATCTACTCAAATCTGCACCCAAGAAAAATACAATAATTGTTGTCAACCAACTCAAGTCAGAAGCGAAGCACATGGCGAGCTGTCATCAATTAATTAAGAGCAGTATATCACATTGCATCATTACAGAACGACCTTGTGTAAATATTACAAAAGGCAAACGTCCATACTGAGCAAGCAAACGCCCATGCTGAGTAAGCAAAATATATAAAATTTAGGTGCAGAGAACTCAAAAAATAGTGAGCATGGGTTGCCTTCTGTAACCACTGACAAGAAAAGTGCCGCAATCTCTAAAGCCATTATGATACTCAAACTTCAGAGAAATTTGCGACAAAGCCTTATCCGGGTATGTT
The DNA here is from genome assembly GCF_000346465.2 of Prunus persica. NCBI lineage: Eukaryota > Viridiplantae > Streptophyta > Magnoliopsida > Rosales > Rosaceae > Prunus > Prunus persica. The sequence goes on along the minus strand of NC_034009.1, from coordinate 46,726,639 downwards.
TCACTTCACTGCTGCTGTCGCCTCTGTTAGCACTGCATGCAACTTCCTAGTTTCTGTCAACACACATTCGCTATCAAATATAGCAGATACAACTGCAACACCTTTCAGATTCGGTACACCAATTTCCATCACCGGACGTGCATTTGAAACTTTGATCCCGCCAATTGCAACCACAGGTAACTTAGAAGCCAAACAAACAGTTTTCAGACCGTCCAAGCCAACAGTGAGATTGTTTGCCTTTGTATTAGTTGGATATACACCGCCACAACCAATGTAATCAGCGCCAGCAATCCATGCTTGCTCTGCTTGCTCTGGTGTCTTGCAAGAGACACCAATTATCTTTTCAGGTCCAAGGAGAGCACGTGCAGTATGTGCTGGCATGTCAGACTGGCCAATATGCACACCGTCAGCATCACAAGCAAGTGCAACATCAATACGATCATTTATTAGTAATGGAACTCCATGGGCACGGCAAATTTGGAGACATGACTTGGCTGCTTCTACAAAATCCCGTGTTTCAATATCCTTTTCTCTGCAAAGCAAGTCAAAATCACCAAATGCAAAACTAAAAGCCACAAAATTTTTATGTCTCATAATCATAGTTTTGGAAATGAACCCAAACAAAGACTCATTGAGAAGGGTACATTTCAATTTAGGCCATGAAACTTGAAGAGTAGGTGACCTAATTGAGTTAGAATGAATCCGAAAAAAATATTTTGAAAAGAATATACAAAAATAACAGGCATGAGAGGAACTGGATAACAGTTGATCACAGTTCCAAGTAGGCAATCCCAATGTGAAACAATAAACATATGATGCATATAGATTATATCTTTATAAAAAATACATACAAAGTAATTAAGTTGTCAAGTTTTTTAATTAGACATTTCTTGATAAAAGCTGAACCAGCGTCTGACTCTACAAAAGAACTACAAGGGTAGTAATATGTTTATCAGCTTCCAGAAATATAGAGGGCCCTGGGAGTTTAATTCATTATCTTTAATCTTAGAGCAACTTGAAATAAAAAGCATAATTAGCACTCCACACGAGAAAGGCAATGATCACTTCAAATACATGAAAAATCAACATCATCTTTCTCTAGGATTAGTTATAGATGTACCAACACGTACAAATGGAAGCACCAATCACTAGCATGTAAGTCATCAGAGAGATATAAAGTCTACGGTGTATAAAAATTCTGATGAGTAACCAACCTCAGTTGGACAATGGTGGCGCCTCCTTGTACAGCAGCTTTAACAGCATCTGAGATAGAATGGCCCCACCTTCTATTCATACCTGAATCTGTAACAGCATACAAGAATAGGTCGCTAGGATTGAATCTGACTTGTCTACCAGAATTGTGAGCGTTACTCTTAAGCTTCATGAGGTGATCGAAGGGGCCCTGGGGACCATTTCCAATGAAAATCTCTTTGCTGTAATCCAAGGCAGTCTCAACAAAGCATTTAGCTACCTACCAAAATTAAGATAAAAAAGATAATAGATTCTGGCGTTCTAACTGTTTTTGTATGTGTGTGCGTGAGAGAGACAGCATTAAGAACATGGCATTTTTGTTTTTTAATAAGAAACACAAGAACATGATATGAGATCATGGGAAACATAAATTGCAACTCAACTAGCATCAAAACTTCAGGCAATATCCTAAAGACCAACACGAAAAGAAGGCCTTGTGGAATGAAAGAGGAAGGGAGAGGGAAGAGAGATGGGACTCATAATTTGTAACTGACTAGCTTGAGCGATCAAGAAAATCCTCAAGGTCTGACAAGGTATAATCTTCAGTCGAGTGAATTATGGTACTAGAGTAGACAGTATGCCTTATTAGTCAATAGTCATTATCCTCTACTCTGTACAACCGTACACAGCAAAAGTGGAATTCAAACTTCTATCAAGTCTTTGAACAAATTTTTCCAAGTACTTGGAATCAGGCAAACTCATCTCAAGCAATGCAACTCTAAATAAAAAAACAAGTCAACAATAGTTTTATCAATGCTATATATATATTTTTTAAATGCCATACAACAGGAAGGCACTGCTTTTGGGTCTCAAAAAGCCACACCTGGGTTTCAATCCAACAGAAAGGGGAACCAATTTTCACCTCTACTAACATGCTAACCCCTTAATTATCTTCTGTTATTCTTGAGTATGACTATTTTGGGAATATGTACTACAAAGAAAGAAAAATAGTTTGTCGCAGACTCTCCCTGCATCCCTTAAAGTAAGGCACATATGTAGTACCTTAACAGCCTCAAGCATTGAAGCACCTTTAGCCAGCTCAGCTGCAATACATGATGCCAAAGTGCAACCAGTACCATGTGTATTACGAGTTTTTATGCGTGACGAACGCAGCTCATATAAGTGCTCACCTGCAATGATCATTCTAAGTATTGAGTATTCCATTTTCACTCATACATCAAGTAAATGGAAGCAATAGTATTATCATTTCTGAAGTTTAAAAGCTTACCATCAAAGAAGATATCAACAGCATCCAATGAATCCGGCAGGTCTCCACCTTTGACAAGAACATTTCTGACAAGTAAAGAAGCAATTTGTTTTAACAAACTACTGTTTCAACACAAAGCAGCTTAATGTTTATTTCAAATTTTTCCTACAATCAAACTGCATTAATTCTGTCCTAATGAAGCTACGCTAAGTAAAATAAGCCAAAAGAAAACAATGTAACTACACAATTCAATTCACAATAAAATAAATGTTCATAAACCCCATAATGGTAACTTGCTATAGATATGCCAACATTATCTTGCTGTAACCCTTCCTAAACCTAAATGAGAGAGCATATGACATTGGGCTTCCTACCCCATTAACAGTCACTGTCTCCTCACTTTGTTCCCCCTACTGGAAAGACTAATTTCAATACTCTGATAAAAATTTACTGATTTAGTTAAGAAAAGATTTTAGAATAAGGTGACCAATGGGTTTACCTCAGTGGTGAGGTCCCTCCCCCTTCCCCCTCTTGGTCACCCGTTCAAATCCCAGGAAAAGTGCCCCCCCTCCCCAATGCAGTGTATCGCTAATTCTATAAATAAAAAAAGATTTTATAATAAGGTTGTTTTAATAAATCTCTGTGGGTACAATGTCGTTCTTACATGTCTACTTCAATAGATTCATTTGCTTATGAGTTCAATTTGATTTAGATTAATCTATTATTTAGGTTTGTTTAAATTCATATCACCACTGTTAAAAAAGCACAAGCCAGAAAACACAGTTTATGCCCTGGACAACTTGTAAAATATCATTGTCTATGATATTCCCCATCAAACAGATAATTGTGAACAAGATAACAGTAAAACAGTACCCCCACAAGATTCAAGAATGAGGTCAAGGGGATTAAAGATGACTAAACTGTAGAGCCATTGAACTAACCCAACCAAGAAGCATACCTAAAATATATACCCAGAAATCCAAACAAAACACAAATGACCACGATCATTAAATACAAATGTATGAATACAATATCAAGGAAACTCCCTTTTACAATAGTGTCACGCACTGGAAATAGTGAAATCCTATACCATGACCCTTACCGTTTTAGTCCATTATCTAGGTGAAATGACATACAATTGCCCTATACCTAGTAAAGCATTTAGTAATCGAAGAAATTTGTTTGTGAGAAGAAACAAGAGCCATTCACCTTGGTGTATACATTATGCAACAGTAGAGAGTTACCAGGAAGTGGAGTGCCTTCTCTATAATTCCAATAGTACTCACAATGCATTAAAAATTTACTACTAATGAAACATTTTACTTAACTTAAAATATGTCCAAAAACTGACTGAAGTTGACAGGACTATGATAACTGAAACAGATACAAAAAACAAGAGTTTTACAAATCATCAGATTAAAAGTGAGAGCTGAAGATGTCAAGCATGTTCCAATAACTAACCGTGCGCCCTTATCATGTAACAATTTTGCAGCAGAACGCATGTCAGAAACTGTTTTTATTTTCACGCCATCAAGTAAAGCAGACGCCTCTTTTAAATTTGGAGTTATGATGTTGGCCATAGGAAGAAGCTCCTCTCTGCAAGCAGGAACCCGAAAATAAAAATTATTAAAAAGTACACTGTTCCATAAGGGGACTTTCTCTCTAGTTTAAGGAAAAAGAATCCAGTGACGGCAGCAAATTGGCCAAGAAATAAAAACATGGCAAAACGGTGAAGGAGCAGTTTAAGCACATAAGAACTATGCAAATATTTATGCTTATTAACAGTGCACAGGTGAAGGAAAGAAATTTCCAAGAGACTGGTAGACAACTGAATAGGATATTATACTGAATGCTTGTTCGGATGAGTTAATGTTAATAATTGAGCTGTTATCGCAGAGTCTTATAAAAAAGCTGCTGTTGTGACCATAACTGAGCAAACTATCAAACAAATTGCTGTGGGTAGCAGCTACATACGAAAAACAACATTGCAGAATAGGTTTTTTTTTTTTTTTTTTTCAAATGTCCATATGTAAAATTTTATCTTTCCCCTAATCATTTGATATATTATTTATTTTGTCAGAGTTCAGCGAAATAAAAAATTATTTTTTGCATTTACTATTTAATACATTAATTGCATTTTTTTTAGTAATTGAATATCTGGATTCTACATTTGCATTGTGTTTGTGAACTAATCATAATAATAACCCAATCAAAATTTATATAGCAAATGAATGTAGACATTGTTTCTAGAAGCAATGAGAAACTAACATTTGTGTAAAACTAAGAAAATGCTTTGTTGATTAAACTTTAAAGAGGAAAAAACTAGTGGTATGCATGTGGATTAGCTTGGTTGTTTGATATGTTCTCATATCACGGCAAAGATCCTTTAACTTACTTGTGCAAAGCCATAAAATATTTATGAGCCTAATCTCTTAGTAGAAACAGGATCATATCATTGTTACTTACAAATAAGAAAGACAAAAAATTATCCATAAAAACAAAAATGACCAAAAGGTTTATGGGTGAAAGAAACCAACTGTATGATGATGGACAACCAAAGCTTAGCTAGCTCAAGTGCTCAATGTGTAATAAACAAAACATACTGTCCATTCCAACTACTTAACATGCTCTCTGCATTTCAGAAAAAGTTGCCCTGTCAAGCTTATGCAAAATATTAGTTGCACAGCCCACCTATACTCTTATTTTTTCAGACAAATAAAAGATGGTTACAACCTAGTACTCTGCCACATAGGCCCCATGAGGTTTGCATAAAGCAAGAACAACCACATGACAGGACTATGAATTTACTCAATGTTATGCACAAAAGATTGTCATACCTGAACCCAGCAAGAACAGAAGGACCAGCCAATACATCTCCGCTTGTAGACACCATAACAGGATCAACCACTAAAGCTGCCTTCAATGATTACACCAATTCATTTAAAATGCTAATTAAGCAACAATAGAAAAAGACATGTTCAATTTTTAAAAGAACAACATACCTCGAACAGGATACTCCCTAAGATGTTGATGAAGAATCTTGACTATACCAATAGAAGGTAACATACCAGTTTTCACCTAGGGATGGCATATCAGGAGCATGTCAAAACCATTTTAGTAGCAATACAATTTCTTGATATAAACAAGTTTGCAAAAGAGCCATGTCTCAAGTACAGAGCTAGTGAAAGCTCAAAAAAGTTTAATAGAGCTTTCAAAAGAGTATTTTAATTAAATTTGCCAAGTACAGACAATTAGTCTTCCTACAACATCGGCAATCCATTAAGTAAAAGTAATGTACGAAACCGCAATTTAATTCATGAAAAGTTCTAATCAATTCACCCAAAACATATTGACGCTATGAATATGACCAAACCTTCAAATGTTATTCGACAAAGAAAATATCAACAACATTTGATGAAATATATTGCACTCATTAACACAAAACTCCAAAATTAACAACATATGCTTCTTTCCATCAAACATGTACTTATTAAGCTTTGCTTTTCCCACCAGAATTAAAATGCTTTTTAATGTAATTTCATTTTTTGGATGTCTCCATTTACTACATTAACAAGCACAGACACATCCACATACATCTCAACCAGCTGGCCACATACATCTTTGTTCTCAGGCCGCTTCTCTTTCATACCAAAACAAGTGAATAGAGAAAGATGACATGGAAGCTCAAACCCCTATGCTTGACGTGAATCTTTTGACAGGTAAATATGCATCGAGTTACAAGTACAAAATGTATGTCAAATCAACTTTGAAAACAAAGAAGTAATAAGTGCCGTTTATAAGGTTCTATTAGCTACCTCTGACATATAGATTTTTCACTAACTATATAACTAATCTACAACCTGTTATTAATCATTGAATTAAAATTAATAAGTCAACAAGCTCTTGATGATGATCGATATTATGTCATTCAACTTTGACTTACCACATCAACATGCATATCAGATAGCACAGACTTCATCTGCTCTGCAACAAAATCCTCAGGCACAACGTTTACACCCTAGCAATTAAAGAGAACAAAGGAAAATTAACAAACGTCAGTGGAATTGTTATCTTTTCTATCTTCTTCTATGCTTTCTCAGAAACCAAATGGAGCATAAGTCATGGAAAACAGCATCAAATAGCAACCTGAACCCCAGCAGTGTTCTGTGCAGTAACAGCAGTTATGACAGTAGAGCAGTACACTCCACGAGCAGCACAAGCCTTAAGGTCCGCTTGGATTCCAGCGCCAGCACCCGAATCAGAGCCAGCAACAGTCAGTACATGTGGAATGTTAATTGTAGACTGATTACTTGTCGTTGGACTTCCATTTCCCTGCATCTCCATGAAAATTCCTGTGTGCTTGTTTCTATTGATTCTCGAATTCACCAACAATAAGATCAAACCCTTCGATTGCCTGAATCCTTGCGGCACAGACTGGTAATGATTTAACGATAAAGAGATTATGAAGAAGTTAGAGTGCAACTCAGGAATGGAAACCATAGCAGCATCGATAGTAGTATATGTGTGATAAAAGACTCAGAATGTGAAAAGATTATTAGCCTTTGTTTGGTTTCTGAGAAAATGAAAGAAAACTGAGAGTGAATGAAATGCTTTCGTACCACACACAGAGCAATGTTCAAACTAAAACCCTCGCCCCACATTTCTTGCAAGTGATTTGACCTGACTTATTTTAGGTCTTAAATAATTAAAATTTCAAATTGGGTTACAGGATATTCCTTCATTTTCTCAAGCATCCATGACCGATTTTACTCAACTCAGAATCCTAATTGGATAAAATTCTTCCAATAAAAAAATAATCCGAGGGATACTTTAAATAAAAATAATTAATTAAAAAAACACATCAAATTAAACAACAAATATATATATATATATATATAAAACTTTTGAGTCAAGATTTGACTTTTCGGTCACTTTCCAACGTTTTCTGGCCAAGAATTTTGAATATAAAAGTATTGAACATAGTAAACGAGCTGAAGGGGAAAGCTTAGAAAAAGAAGCATTTGGGTTTTTGATGGGGAGAAGGATTTTGACATTGATTTCTTCTGATTTTTTGAATATCACTGGTTTTCTTCTCTCGGCAATCAAACAGTAAAATAGAAAAGTGCGGCGGTGAGAGCTTACCTTGTACAAGGAATGGAAGGAGAGAGAGGTGGAGAGAAATTGAGCGTCGTATGCCATAAAATTATAATTTTGTGAATGAATTGGGTTCTCTATAAGAAAGAACGTACCTACACGTGTATAATATCCTTTAAAAAAGCAAAAAATTCCAGTACAGCCGAGCGGCTATACTTTTTTTTTAAATTTAAAAAATAGAGTCTAGCCGACCGGCTATACTATTTATAAAAAAAAAAAGAGAACGCGCACAGCGAATAGGTGCCACATGTCAAAAAGGATATAGCCGGGCGGCTATACTATTTATAATCTATTTAAAAAGATCCGCTATCGCCCAGGAGCCACGTGTTAAAATCGTACAGCCGAACGGCTATACTATTTTTTAAGAAAAAATAAAAAACCGATTATAGCTGAACGGCTATACTATTTTTTAAAAACAATTAAAAACCTGGGTATAGCCGTTCGGCTATACTGCTTTTTAGAAAATTAAAAAAACAAAAAACCGAGTATAGCCGCGCGGCTGTACTATTTAAAAAAATAAAATAAAGAAAGACCGAGCGGCTATGCTAACAGAATTGAATATCCCACTATATTAAAACCAAAAAAACAGTAAAGCCGGTCGGCTATACTTTTTTTTATAAAGCCTGTAAAAAAAATAAAAAGATGACACACCCGGCGATTAGGTGCCCACGTGTCAAAATAAGTATAGCCGCCCGGCGATACTATTTTTTGAAAAATTCATTAAAACAAGTATAGCCGCGCGCCTATAATATTGTTTTAAAAATTTTAAAAACCGGGTATAGCCGCACGGCTCTATAATTTCTGATTTGCAGGAAACCGATATTTATATTTTATTTAATTAGATTCGATCTACTCTCAAAATTATCTTCTCTCTGTTTGTCTTGAATCAGCTTGTTTGAAAGGGGGGAAAAAAAACCTTCAGTTGTGGTATACGTCTCTCTTAACTTTACGGTCTTGTTTTTTTTTTTTTAGGTCAATCTGGTGTTCTTTTGGCAATTGCTGGGTTTTTGGGCGTTTGTGGATTGAAAAAATGTTTACTTGTGAAGCAGAAAGAATCGCTGGGTTATGGATGAGGGAGAGTGAAGCTTGAAAAGTGCATGATATTTTTTATTTTAGTTCCAGGCGGATCTGCAGATGGTGGCATAGACAGACTCGCGTGTGGAGAGAGAGAGAGAGAGAGAGAGAGAGAGAGAGAGAGAAAGAGGAGGAGAGAAGAGAAGAGAAGAGAAGAAGGTGCAGAAAGAGGAAGATGAAGAAGATGATATGACTTGTGCGAGGATGGCTCTGGTTTGTTTGGGATGGGCATGGATGTATGGGTTTTGTTTTACCCGATTCTACGCGAAACCTTATTAAAAGCCCTGTTTTAATCCAGCCGTCCAATTTCATCCAACGGCTAAGATCTGTCCTCAAGAGAGGCTCACTCAAAATATAACTTGAGAATCCAAATGACATAAAAGTCCTATAGGAAAACATAAACTCAGCCCAGCGAAGTCTGCAAGTCCCTCCCAGCTTCTGCGTACGGTTTTAGCAATACTCTGCCTCTCTCGCAGTCGCTAGTTGCCAGCAGCAGAACAAGAAAAGCAAAATAGAAAAGAAGCGAATTCGAAGAAACAATGGCACTATTGATGGAAAAGGGGTCTGAACCCCAAACCGAAAGCGAAAGAGCTGACCTTGATGCCATAGCCGCTCTCAAAGAAAATACTGCTATTGAACTCAAGGTTTTCTCTCTCTCTCACACAATAAAAGCACTTGATAGGATTATATTGTCTTTGTTTTTTCATATATATTTTTTTTGTTGGGTTTGGCAGGACAAGGGTAACGAGTATGTGAAGATGGGCAAAAAGCACTTCGCTGATGCCATAGATTGCTACACGAGAGCAATAAATCAGCAAGCTTTGAGTGACTCTGACACCTCTGTTCTCTTTTCAAATAGGGCCCATGTCAATCTTTTACTTGGTAACTACAGACGTGCTCTTACTGATGCTGAGGACGCAATTAAGCTCTGTTCCACTAATGTCAAGGTGCACAATTTTTTTACCATGTTATTGTTCTCAGATGGGTTTTGTTTGAATATTTAGTCTTTTTTGTGATTTTAGCAATATGTGTTTTGATAATAGGCTTTGTACCGAGCTGCCAAAGCGTCTTTTGCATTGAACTTGTTGCCTGAATCAACTTTGCATTGCCAAAATGGGATTAAGCATGACCCAAGTAACGAACAGCTAAAGAAGCTGTTAAGGCAGATTGAGTCAAAGAAGATGGAACACCAACAGCGTGAGGCTCAAGTTTCCAAGGCTATATCAGAGGCTAAGGTTTGATTATATTACTAATGGAATGATACAATTATGAATGAACTGTTTGTGATTGTTCTCAGGCTCATGTTTATTTCTTTGTTGAAACTATGCAGGACCTTGTTTCCGCGATCAAAAGTAGAGGACTGAAAATTGGGAAGGCAATGTATCAAGAACTTACAGGATTAAGAAAACCTGTATTAGATAAGAATAATATTCTACATTGGCCAGTTCTGCTGCTGTATGCAGAGGTTATGTCCAGTGACTTCATTGAGGATTTCTGTGAGACTGAAATGTTGTCAGCTCATCTGGACATGATATCCTTCTTTTAAAGTGTTCTGTTATATTTTAAAGTTGAATTGCCTATGAGTTTTCTATGTAGCAACCAATGCTTTTGGATAGATGTGCATTTTGTGGTTTCCTGAACTTTCAAACATGTTTTCAGAAAGCTGCAAGCCTTTGTCATGGGATCAGGAACACAATTACACTCGTGAAGCTGTTGAATTATACTATGAAGTAAGTCGTTTTATTTTGTTGTAATTTGGTTTAAATATACTCAATATTAAAAGGAAGTTGCTTTCTGAAGAATCTTCGGAATATTCTGTATTTTTGAACTTCTCTAGCAAAGGAAAATGAGCAAGTTCATCTATATTTTGGATTGCTTGCATCATATTTGACTTCTGAGAGTAATTGGCTAAGTCTCAGGAGTTTGACCAGATCAGCTACATGAAGCGATGATAATTATTAAATCTGTAGAACTGGATGTTGTGGCATGAGCCATAACTGTTGGGTTGACATAAACATATTATCCGATTCTAGGGTGCTGCTATCCACTCTTTTGAGGTTATGTTTCTTGGACTTTAGTTTGCATGCTGCAGGATTGTGATTAGATATTTGGTTTGCTTAGTTTCCAATTGTTAGGACATGAGATAACAACTGGCTTGTTGAGATGCCAAACTTTTCCTTTGTATTGCAATGTGGTTAATTGAGGTGAAAGTGCAACTTATAGAACCTACTGGGGATTCCTGTGAATGCCCATGCATCAAAGAGTAGGAAAAGAGGTGTATGAATGAACCTGTATAAATCTAGTTATCTCCATATCTTCATGGGTATGTCACCAAGGAATAATTTTCTGTATCTTTAAAGACGAAATTAATTGTGCATTTTCTAATTTCTATGTCCTTGATTTATTAGGCAGGTTCAGGAGTTTCTCTGTCAACAACAAAGATTCTTCGTTGTCTCTTAGAGGGCACTGCAGCTTCTCATGTGGAAAACATCGGTGATGAGGAAAATGATGCAAATGATAATTCTAATGATGGCAGCTCAGCAGGTAGGGTGAAAAATTGTTCCATTTTTAAAAACTATTCTACTCATTAATTGCAGAGAAACATTATTTGAGCCCCCTTTTCCTAGGATTTCGTTTTCTTGACAAGTTTATCCTAACTTTCTTTATCTGATGATCGTCAGGCAAAGGTTCCTCTAAATGGGTGAAAGTAAATGAGAAAAGAACACTTCATGATGTTCTGAAAGAACCTAACTTTGTTATTCCAGGGATCCCAGGTCTGTCTTTAGCACACAGTTACTATTGTATCAGTTTCATTCCTTTCATTTTTTCTTATGACAATTGTTTGGTTTTTCCTGGGCAGTGTTTTTTGTTGTTTCTAAACGTTCCAGCTTCTATAAAGAGTTCAAAGCTGGGAAATGGGCTCCTCCACCTTGAGTTGCTGGTTGGTTGTCTCTTGAAGATAGGCGATGTCTATTACAATACAAGTCAAAGCTAGTGATACCTGGGTATATGACTAGGCATTGTAGTTTTCGTTCCACAAGAATGCCTGTGGTGGTGGCAAAACCCTGGGAAGTCACAAGGTTGTAGAATTGAGATAGCTTTCCAAATGTTTGTATTATTATTAGTTGAGCTAGTGCATGTACCAAAAACATGAAGACCCAAATATAGACAAATTTTTTTAAAAATCAAGTATGTTTCCTGATTGTTTTATCATCTTGTGGTTGAGACTTTTCCTTGTCTTTTATTTTACACTTTAATAGCAATTGACCAATCAGGCATGGAATATTCACAGATTGGAGGCAGGTAATGATACATTGCATAATTATTCATACACAAAAGGAAAGAATTTTACAGCAGGCGCATTAAAATGTCCTTTTTATTTTCTTTTGGCATTTATTAAAATTTGAAACGTTCATTTAGCTTGGTTAAATTTCTCACGTGGTGATATATAGTACAGAAAGTAACAGCTTTACAGTTTCTGATCTCCAAAATAGGAGGAAAATCAGTTACGGAATTACGGACCTAAGGAAATTTTGGTCTCCACTGGTCTTCTATTTCACTAGGGAATCTATTAGATTCTCCTAATCCTTGGCCATCCACCTCTGGAATTTCTTGGGATCTTTTTGTCACAATAATTAGCCTTCAGATTCTCCACCTCTCCACATTCCCATCTTCCTCCTCTAGTCTCTCCCATGGCTGCTATCTCTTGCTCAGCCTCTGACCTCCAACCCCTTTTGGGTGCAGCTGCCAATGCCACCGCAGCCGCCCAATACATCTGCGGCCGCTTTGATGCCGTGTCGAACAAGTTTGTTGACACAGCTTATGCTGTTGACAACACCTACCTTCTCTTCTCTGCCTACCTTGTTTTCGCGATGCAGCTCGGCTTTGCCATGCTCTGTGCCGGCTCTGTTCGTGCCAAGAACACCATGAACATAATGCTCACCAATGTCCTTGACGCTGCCACAGGCGGCCTCTTCTACTACCTTTTTGGTTTTGCCTTGGCCTTTGGCACCCCCTCCAATGGCTTCATAGGCCAACACTTCTTTGGCCTTAACAAGTTTCCTTCTCAGTCTTTCGATTACGGTTACTTTCTTTATCAATGGGCTTTTGCCATTGCAGCTGCTGGAATCACAAGTGGTTCCATTGCTGAACGAACCCAATTCGTTGCATACTTGATCTATTCATCTTTCTTGACTGGCTTCGTCTACCCCATTGTTTCTCATTGGTTTTGGTCTGCTGATGGATGGGCAAGCCCTGCTCGTGCTGACAATCTTTTATTTGGTTCTGGGGTCATTGATTTTGCAGGCTCTGGTGTTGTTCACCTGGTTGGAGGCATAGCAGGCTTGTGGGGTGCTCTTATCGAAGGCCCCCGCATAGGCCGGTTCGATCATGAAGGTAGGTCTGTGAGTCTGCGTGGACATAGCGGCACATTGGTTGTTTTGGGCACATTTCTGCTTTGGTTTGGTTGGTATGGCTTCAATGCAGGCTCATTCCTCAACATTCTCAAGGCCTATGGAGAGAGTGGATCCTATTATGGACAATGGAGTGCAATAGGAAGAACTGCAGTGACAACCACAATGGCTGGATGCTCAGCAGCACTGACTACTCTCTTTGGGAAGCGCTTGCTCTCCGGTCATTGGAACCTCACCGACGTTTGCAATGGCCTGCTTGGCGGGTTTGCAGCAATCACGTCTGGTTGCTCAGTTGTTGATCCTTGGGCTGCAATCATTTGTGGGTTTGTGGCAGCTTGGGTTTTGATGGGATGCAACAAGCTTGCTGAGAAGTTGAAGTATGATGATCCATTAGAAGCAGCACAGCTTCATGGAGGGTGTGGCTCATGGGGAATTATATTCACTGCATTGTTCGCCAAAAAGGCTTATGTGGATGAAGTCTATTCAGGGCAACCAAACAGGCCATATGGGCTTTTGATGGGAGGAGGTGGAAAGCTCTTGGCTGCACATTTGGTTCAGATTGTGGTGATTGTAGGGTTTGTGAGCTTGACAATGGGAACATTGTTTTTCTTGCTGCACAAGTTGAAGCTCTTGAGGATTTCATCAGAGGAGGAGATGGCAGGAATGGATGTGACCAGTCATGGTGGATTGGCTTATGTATATAACGAAGAATGCAACGATCCGGCAATGCTCAAACCTGGATTTGTGGTCTCAAGGACAGCTCCTCCATCATCAGCTGTTTGATTTGAGTTTTGATGTTCCTACCCCCATAAAAAGAAAACCTTAACTTTTGAAATTAGAACACATAATGAGTGAAAATTAAGTTCTAACTCAAATCAAATTATTCAACATGTTGTTGCTTTTAGTATGTAAATACATTAGGCTGGTCAAGCAAGACAACGCTCTGTGTTAAATCATCCATGACCGCATAACACCCGTATTGTCCTTCAATTCCAAGTTTCTTAGGGTTCACAGACCGATATTCACGGTCGTCAGCCATCATTCTGATTCTGAGCGCAACTTCTTCACCACTTTTTCTGCAACCAATCAGTGTAGAAACGCCTAGATCCAGTTCCAGGCATATTGCAAATAGGTTAGCCCATGATTTGGCCACACCATACTCTTCCATCACCCACATGTGAACGTGAACAAGGCAACCACAACCATCACTTTCTCCACTCCCGAGAGCTTTCATAATATGCAAGGGACTCTCTGTACCTTGAAACCATGAAATGTCCATGAGCAAGATGGGAAATTGTTTGTGCTGAAGCTTCTGGTGGTATGGCTATCTTGCCGAATACTTCATCGGACATATCAAATGACAGAAAGGAAACGTTCCCGGTGTGCACTCTGATCCAATGCAGAGATTTTCATTATGCTACATGGAACCAAAACAGCAATTTAGAATGCCAAAAGTGCTTTAGCATAGACTAAATGTTTGTACAAAGAAGAGAATTGGGCCTGCGATTAGATCAAGTCAAAATACCTTAGAAGAGGAAATCACGAGGAAATCAAAAAAATTTACGAACCTTTCATGTGAGGGGCACATGCTCAAGCCCTAACGAAAGTAGGGAGAATTTAACAAAAATTAAGAAGTGTCCTCGAATTATTTGAAATTGAAAACCACACAGTGATAAAAGTAACGAAATTAAAACTTTTTACTTGGCTAACTTTTTTTACAATAACGAATTAATACGAAGGAAAAAGTGGCTCGCTTCACTAATATCCCTAATATTTGTTTCTTTTGTTTTTTTTTTTTGTTTTTTGTTTGTTTTTTTTTTCCATTCTTTCTAGGCTTAAATGTTAAAATAGTCCCTGTGTTTTATCATGTTGGCCAACTTAATCACTGTGTTTTTAATTTGGCCAATTTGATCCCTGTGTTTAGGACCGTTAGCCAATGTGATCCAATCTGTTAAATTTATGTTTAAAAAATTTAAAAACTGTTTAAATATTAATAAAAAAAATAGATATATTTGAATTCAATTTAAAAATGGATAATTAAATAAGATCTAAAATTTTGGTCCGGGCTTTTAGTCCCCTTGTTACAAAATAATAATAAAATCTAAAACTAAAAGAAATTAAAATCAAAGGATGATACCATCATCCAATCTAGCCCCCACCCCCACCACCCTTCTTTCTTCTCTCTTTCTCCCAACAACAACCCACTCAGCTACTTTCCGCAGCCAGACCCAAAGGCCCCAACTCCCCTACACACACACCTACCTCCTGAACACAAATCCTTCCCACCCCTGAGCTCTCTCTCTCTCTCTCTCTCTCTCTCTCTCTCTCTCTCTCTCTTTCTCTCTCTCTCTCTCTCTCTCAAACAACCCCTACCGCCCGACCATGTCCCAGCAAGATCTTCCCCAACCCCACCATTCCCTAGCCATTTGTTCCATCCCCAGCCGCAACGCTCGAATCCTCTAGCCCACTCTGGTCGTCGCCCCACTCTCCCCCCTCCTTGATTATGCCCATCTTGTTTTTTTTTTCTTTCCTAACGTTATGTTTTGGTTTTAATGAAGTTTCAATATATTTTTTAATTAATTAAAATTTTAAAATTAATTTCAAATAAGTTTATAGGTTGTCAACAAAAAAGAAAAAAAATCATTTATGTTTATTTAATGGCAATTTTAACGGAATGGACCACATTGGCTACTGGTCCTAAATACAGGGACCAAATTGGCCAAATAGAAAACACAAGATTAAATTGACCAACATAATGAAACACAAGGACTATTTTAGCATTTAAGCCTTCTTTCTATTCTAACCAAATTATTATGGATCCAATCCAAGGGCTATTAAAGCAAACCCCGGCAAAAAAGCCCCTCACCTTACCTTCATATATAATCGTTTTTCAGAAGTAGTTGTCTTAGCCAGAAGAAAAGGCCGCGAAGAAAGATGAAATCTTACAATCATTTCCATCTTCAAATTGCCTCGCATAACTGGGTTGATGACTGCCTGTCATACATAATACCCATATAAACTTTAAGGAGTAAGTCCACTTCTTTCTATTTTACATACACAACACTTTCTTTCCCAGTCAACCATATTTTGTTTTCCATTGTAATTGAATAAGTCCCATGCTTTGTTTTCTTGTCTCTGAATGGGAATGTGGGGATGGTTTGAGTGGAAGAACTCTTACATTGGGGATTTTTTACAGTCCCACTGAGCCCTCTGTTCCTTTCTTTACAAGCTCAAGAATAAATTTCGTCTCTCTGCTCATTTTTCCTGATAGTAAGCACACCCAATTCCTCTATCTATTCAATGAAACAGAACAAATATAATGGCAATCAATTAAGCAGATTGTGTTTGAAAATGTATGTTGAATGGTGTAATGTTTTATATGGAATACTCCTCTCAATTTTGTTCGTTGTTTCCAAGCATTCCTGTTTGGGTTTCATCTACAAAACATAAGAAAGGGGGTTTTAGGGTTCTCTGGTTTTTGCTTTTGCATTTTTGTATTCTTCTTTTTTTCCCACTTTTTTCTGCAAAATCAACAGAAAGTTAACAACTTTTCAGTTCTTCATTTCTTAAGATGTCAGTAATTTTGGTTCTCTGAATATTTTTTTGCTTATTTTACTTTAAAAGTACTATGTAAAGGCTTTGGTTCTTAATTTTCTTGTAATCTGTACTTCTGGGCTTTGGTTCATATGAGTTTTGGGTGGAATTTGTTCAATTGGCTACTCATTTTAACGTTACTGTAATTTTAATTCCTTTACAACTTATAAATCTCATAGATATCTCATGAACTACAATTTCAAGAATAAATTGGCTTCCTTTTAGTTGTAATGTCTGGTCCTTGAATCCTTTCAATAACAGTGCTTTGGAAGATTTGAAGTAGCGCTAAGAACTGATAATTGGAAAAGCACAGAGATATAGCAATGACTAAAACGTTTCTTCACCTTTGGTAATTGAAAGAGCTTATTATTATCGCAAGTAAGTGATGTTCTATGCCAGATTTTGTTAGAAGTTTTTAGTTGGCAAGATCTTCTGCTATACGACTATTAAGTATGGACTGCACGGTTATCTGGCATTTCATTCTCTTGGGTTTCATATGTCACACCCAATACTTTATTAATTTTGTTGGGCCAATCAGTGGCTTAATTGTGTTTGTCCTTATATCAGTGTATCACAGAAATTATGATTTTGCTTCAAGTTTGAATGTAACTTAGATTACTAGAAGGGCTAAATTGTACAATGTTTCTGGTATACAAGTCATTGTAGAATTAGAGTAATTATCTTTCTTTAGATTGGCACTATAGTGAAAACTGAATTGCTACAAACCCAAAGCACAGTTTCTATGAAAGCCCACAATGAAAATAATCACGAAAAATATCCAAATTAAGAACACTCCAAATCTTGATAACTTTATTTTTCGTTTAGTTTCTGAATGTTAATGTTGAATGATTCAATTGTTTTCTTATCTGCGGATCTCATTTCAATACGGTGGAAATTAATAATCGGATTATCTGACTTCTGCTTTGAGTGCATTGGAGCTTTGATAATGTTTTGAATATTTGTCTTTGGCCGCAGTTAATGCTGTTATTTGTGAAATAGGGCATGTAAGAATGCTAAAATGCAATGTCCAAGACTATTTCTCAATGAGTCAATGAGTACCTGTAACGTGGTCCTTCCTCCACAGAATCAGCCCCACAACACAAAAACCCAAAATCCCTCATTTTGTATCTGGTTTCTTATCTTTTCTTCACTCACATATTGCCCCCTTCCCCAAGTGGGATGAGATACATAGTATAAATTATATCATTTTGATCTTTAAAGTCTCCCTCAGCCCTAGAAATCCTATGCAGAGGAGGAAGATTAACTTTTTGGTATCATCATGTATTTTGTTTTTGGGTCTGGTTATTAGTTTGTATTTATTCCCTTATCTTAGTCTTACTGATTGACTAAAACAAATTAAAGAAATGTTTTTGGTGCTGAAAATTTCTCTTTTTCTTGCAGGAAATTTTGTTCATTACTAGCCTAAGAATATGAGAATGGCTGCTGCGGCCACTTCAAGGGCTTTTCTCTTCTCCCATCACTACCATAGCCTCCCATTCTTCTTTCCTTCTTTCCTTACTGCATCTAGGTTACCCACCCTTCACCGTAATAACTTGAGGAACCCAATCCTTCTCTCTACCGTCAAGTGTTTGCGGTCCTCATCTGGGCGTCAAAATGTGGTTGAAATTCTTGAAGAGAGGGGGTTGCTTGAATCTCTAACCAGTGAACATCTAAGGCAAGCCTGCTCAGACCCCAGTCTCCCTCCTCTCAAAGTCTATTGTGGGTTCGACCCAACTGCTGAATCCTTGCACTTAGGTAACCTTCTTGGAATTATTGTTCTCTCATGGTTCCAAAGATGTGGCCATCACCCCGTCGCTTTGATTGGTGGTGCCACAGCCCGTATCGGAGACCCTTCCGGAAAGAGCTTCGAGAGGCCTGAGCTTGACCTGGACACTCTGTCTCTAAACACTTCAGGAGTTTCTAATAACATTACAAGAATTTTGGGTGGGATTTCCATCTTGAACAATTATGAGTGGTGGAAAGAGGTTCGGTTGTTAGAATTTCTGAAAGATGTGGGTCGATATGCGAGAGTGGGAAGCATGATCGCGAAGGAGAGTGTGAAAAAGAGGTTGGAATCAGAACAAGGAATGAGCTACACTGAGTTCACGTATCAGTTGTTGCAGGGCTATGATTTTCTCTACCTTTTCCAGAACGAAGGCATTAATGTTCAGATTGGGGGTAGCGATCAATGGGGAAATATAACAGCAGGGACTGAACTCATACGCAAGATTCTTCGTGCTGATGCTGCCGCTTATGGCTTGACATTCCCTCTTCTGTTGAAGAGTGATGGAACCAAATTTGGCAAGTCCGAAGATGGTGCCGTTTGGCTTTCTCCATCCATGTTGTCTCCTTACAAATTCTATCAGTATTTGTTCTCTGTTCCAGATGCTGATGTGGTCAGGTTCCTCAAGATTCTCACTTTCATGGACATGGATGAGATCAAACAGTTGGAGAATGAGATGAAGGGGCCTGGATACTTGCCCAACACGGTTCAGCGCAGGCTTGCTGAGGAGGTCACCCGTTTTGTACATGGTCAAGATGGTCTTGATGAGGCCCTCAAAGCAACTGAGGCGTTAAGGCCTGGTGCGGACACTAAATTGGACTGGAAAACCATTCAAGCTATTTCTGAGGATGTGCCATCCTGTTCTTTCCCTTATAATCAGGTCCTGGATCTCTCCCTTGTTGATCTTTCAGTGTCGTCTGGTTTGCTTGACAGCAAATCTGCTGCCCGGCGTCTGTTGAAGCAAGGGGGGCTTTACTTGAACAACTCAAGAGTTGATAATGAAAATAAGAGAGTTGAACCTCAAGACATTGTGGATGGGAAACTTCTCCTTTTATCCGCGGGCAAGAAAAACAAGGTTCTTGTACAGATATTAAACGACACCTGAGGTGCCTGGCTGATGATGGTATGTCTCATGTCTCTTAGATGTTTTAACTTTCTACAGCTAATATCTTCACAGATACAAATGTTCAACATTTTTATTGTGCCATTGAGAACCACCTGATATCACGTCGTTACCTTCGCATTGACTTGCATATGTTTTAAGCTTATGGATTTTATTTACTGTACTGTAGTTGATGAATTGCATAACTTTTGGAACCCAGTCTATTCTAAATCTAAATAGAAATTTGGAGTTGGAGTAGTGTTTAAAACTGCTCATGCGTAAAATATTATCAGGGCTTTTTTCTTTTTTCCTCTTTTTTCACAAATGTAGCAGTTAGAATAGATACATGTTGTTAGTTAATTTCTGGGGCCTTCTATGTTTTATGGGTTTCCCTATCTATGTTTGAAGGGTAGTGATGGCTGTCTTCTTGGTCTTGATATACTTGTTTTACCTTGTCCCTGGATAACCACCAATTGAGGTATCGAAGTTACTAAGTTTGTATATTAGATGTTGGTGCCAAGCATTTTCTCTTCTATTATGCTATTTTGTTCTTGCTGTGACTAGTGATTCAACTTCTAAACGTTTTTCTGCTGTTTCAAAAATAAAAAAGTCATTAACTTTCAAATTGGGTCCATAACCTAATAATCTTTTAGACTAATCTTTTTCCACTGAATTTTCATTTCAATTTTGTTTTTGAAATAATCTGTTCCAAGTTAAATTTTTTGTACTGTTATTGTTCATATTTGAAGCATTTATCATTCATTTGTTACTTGAATGACAATCTTAACGCTTTCACCATGTTGCTGGGAAGTTGCTTTCAAGCTCATAATGCATTTTTGAAAACAAGTTGTTTTCTATTAACTGTCTTTAACTTAACTTCTCTCTCTCTCTCTCTCTCTCTCTCTCTCTCTCTCTCTCTCTCTCTCTCTCTCATGCTTTTTAGTTGGACCATAGAACAAAATATTGGGAAAAAAAAATTAATCAGATTCCTTTACCTCTGTACTTGCATTCCTTCAGTGATTAATTTGGCATTACCTTTTGGGTTATCATTGTTGGTATAGTGTGATGTTGAATCATTTTGGTTTGGACAACCCGTGTTTATGTTGACTGTAAATTATTGACAATAGGTTTTAGTGGAATATCGATGTTAATATGAATGTTGGGGCTGAGGAATAACATTTCGAAGTCAGTGTATTTGTTATATTAGGAAATCTGCCTTGGTGTAAGTTGTTATTTACATCAAGTGACAACAGTGTTGAGCAACTTGGGATTGTTTTTGTCATCACATTTAAGTGAGCCTAACAAGTCCGTTTGATTAGTTCCACTGATATTGCCTTCACATTGTATTGTGTGACCAAACTATGGTTAACTTTTCTGCATAAGAAAAAGTTGGAAAATATGTGAAGATTTTTCTTGGGCAAATTTGTCGGTGTCTCCTATCCTATACACCCTTTTTGCAGTCACCTCTTCATTCTGACTTGCTGTATTGCCATATAGCATGATGCGAGCTAGTCTCATGCTATTACACTTTCAATTTCCTTTGTATGTTGTTCTGTATGACCTTGTTTAGAATACTAAACATATACTGATGATGACTCTTATGTCTTTGAAATGCAGCCAATATTAGGTGTGATCTGTGCACTCTTCCAAGCGGACTGTATTCCAGTAGGTAACTTGCTTTCTATGATGTGAATCTGGTGGAAGTTAGAGTTTGAGAATTTGGACCTTAAAAGCATCCTCTCTTTAAAGATGCCATTTTTCATAGTGATTCTTGAAAGCTAGTGCTTCAGGTTTGAGGCTTAAATGCAAATGTTTCCCTCCGTTATATTGATAAGTTTTTGTTCGGTCATTGATTTGATTTGACGACAGATCCCTAGCTATTGTAACCCTCCTGTATATTGTTGGGCTTCACTGCTCTGCCGGCTTCCCTAGGCATAGAGATGGGGATTTTTTTTCCTGGCTAAGCTATGGTAGAGATAGATGAGTTAGCAGCGGAGATCTTGTCTTCCTAAATCTTAATTAGTCTGATGAGGATATGGATGTATGGTACTTACATGGTCTGATTGGTCTCACGAGAAATTGACTTGAGGGCAGTAAAGAATTGATGGTCACCATATTTTTAGTTTTATTCTAAACTCAGCACTTGAATAATGTGTTTACAACCCGACATGAATCAGTAACTTATCCCTTGAGTTTATTATTTTAATGGTCATTTTGACCTTAAAAATTCACGTGCATCATCAGATCTTCTCTTCACTATCTGAACTTTAACAAGAATAAAAGAAAAGGAAAAACTTACAAACGTAGAGGTGCTTTAGATTGAAGTGCCTCCACTTCTCAGGTTGGTGTGCTCACCGTGCTAACAAAGCATATGAGAATTGAAATACGCTAGTTGCTGGGAGTTGGAGTCTCTTGGCTTCAAAGAATTAAAGACCTTGTGTGCTTGAATCTTGCTATTCTTTTTTTAATATAAGCGAGGGGGTTTCTCATACACGTACCAACTAAAGTGCCATGAGAATTCAAATTTGAGACCACTGGTTGGAAAAAGCCCCTGTTGTGAGCTTTAATATGTTTGCAACTACCGAAACCGATCCTTGCAATTAAAACTTCAAAGGAAAATTTCCCTATGCATTGGCGTTTTATCAAGGTTTTGGTGGAGTATGTTGGACGGTAGGAAAGAAAGGGTAGTGAAATGACCAGCAAAAAAATCTGGGAGTTTCTTCGTTCCCAAGACCTTCCACTGTGTATGTCAACTTGTCAAGGAAGAAATCAGGAGCCCTATCTGGTAACGGGAGGTATCAATAGATGCACCTTTTGTTGCAAAGAAGCAGAGAGCATCACGCAATGGTTCCTTTTTTAATTGCAACTACATCACATCCAAGATTGAAGCAATATAAGATATGTGAGACTTTGGTTGGTGTAGTCAAAATTGTCTCCAAAATTACTGAGACATCTTGACTGAATAATATGAAGTCAAGACATTTACTTAATCCTACCCGGGTTATTTATATTTTACTGTGTTTTTTTTTTTGGTCCAACTCATTCAATCATCACATAACCCTTTCCAAATACTATAAAAGGAAAATGGTGAATCAGAATAAACAGAGCACCTTAAATTCAGTCTAGAACATATTTACATCTCATTTTATTACATGAAAGAATCAATATCCATACCTTACATCTGCACATCTACATACATCTATAACTAGCTTTTAACACTGCCTTTCCGCACAACACACACTAGTATATACATGTGTATTTTATTTTTTTCTGTACGACCAAGTGATTTTTTAACAAACCCACTTCATCACATGTTATCAGTCAGATGTATATACCAGGGACCATGAACACTAACTGATATGGTGGCTGCCACCACTAAAACTTCAGCAGCTTCCACTACGCTGTCAGTCAGTGCAGCAGCTCCAACTTGCCGGAGTGCTGTTTCTGCTAATTTTCTTCCAACCAGTCCACTACCCCCAAGAACCACTCCTCTTGCAGCCATATAAACAGCACGGGAAACCCTTTCAAACACAGGATCTCCTGCTTGCAAGCTCTTTGCTAGCATCCTGCCAATAACTGCCTTCCTTGACCGAAGCTTCTCATTGTCCACAACTTCCTTGCTGTCATTCGCAAAATCACTAATTGATTCAACAATTTCTTCCATACCTGCATCTTCAACACTGTCCAAGACCCCCAAAAGTCGCTCAATGCATTTTGATACTATGCTCTCGATGTCTGAAGGGCTGGTTATAACCCTCTCACTTAACAGGGTTTGCCGGCAAATAAGAATGCTGCATTTTGAATGATTAACTAAGAATTAGAAAGCTGTGACATAGTCAAGCCAACCAATGTTTGGGAAAAAAAAGGGCAATTAATTTGAATCATTTAGAAACATTACTGTTATGCACACAGAATCCACTAAATCCAAGGATACCATCAGTTATCATTGGCAGAAGAGTTACCACTGAATAATGTCACTCCAGTAGTGATACTTTCATCCACTAACATGAAAGATACCATCAGATACCTTGGCAGAACAGTTTTTCTGAAAATTATTCTATATTGTTTGTTACTTTGACCAACAGGGAATTCCAAGATTTTCATGAGAGAGAGAGAGAGGGAGAGAACTCCTAAGTTACTCACCTTACAGAAGTAACAATAATTTTCTGAATTTGAGCCTGAACAGCCCTCAGCCTAGACAGGTTAAGCTTGAAAGTCTCAGGCAAAGCCTCTTCTGTCAGACCAGACACACCACTTACCAACTTCAATAAACCAAGCCTCGCCAACAAATCAACTCTCTCTCCCTTACATTCTGGTTGTTGATTACCTGATACGAGCAAAACACATGTTAAAATAAATTGTTTGTAAATTGCAATTACAAACTTCTTGAAAGAAATAATTACTAAGTAATTCCAGCACTCGAACCTGTGATATCTGTAGCAGATGTAGAAATAGAATCCTGATTTGGTTTCACCAGAAAGCTTCCACCACTTCTCAGGGCGGTGGAAGGAACAAACCCCTGAGATGGGCCACCACTGCTCATCAAAGTTGAGCATGAGATTGTATGTTCTTGCCACTCCTGATCTTTGCAATTCCACACAGATGAAAGCCACTGCACCGTCAGCGGTAGAGAATTATTGGCATCAGAAGGAGACCCATGGTGATTGGCAAAAGCATTTCTAAGGTATTGCACACCAGTAGGCCCCTTTAACAAAGGTTCCATAATTCTTATACGTGCTTTGCTGATCTCCTGTTTAAGCACCTGTCACAAAAATCCAACATTACATGATATTTGGTGGAACTTTGGTACTTCAAATTACATTATGTACGGAAATCAAATCCACTGAACCATGTTGTCTATAGAAATATAATGGGAAATATTTAAAATTATACATTTTGTAATTTGAAAGATGAACCACCAAAATGTTTACTGTAGAATTGAATTATCTAATCTATTTTCAATTCTCATGCAATAATCCACAATTACTATTACAAACAAACAATACCAATAATTTGATTAAATAAAATATGTGAATCATCATGCCATATGGCATTGCGACTAACCCTCCTGAAACTTGTCCTCGGTTTCAGTAGGTTTGTTTCTATTAGAAAACGAACAAAAACATAAGTAATTTCAGATGTACAACAAAAACTAGAAAAGAGAGAAGGCATGAAAACACACCTGAATCTGCTCTAGGATAAAACGCAGACCCTTGATCATTGCCGTGACACTTGAGAAGTTGGACTCATCCCTGGTTTGACATATCTCATCCAGCTCTTTCCTTAAACTCTGGTGTATGGCCATCATTTCATCATCATTTGCTGGAGCAGAGAGCCTTCGCAAAGTGACCAATGAAAACTCTAGGATCTTTCCCAGGTAATCAATGTCCAGGTTGCCAGATTTTAGCACCTAAGAAAAAAGAAATGAAAGTTAATACTCCGGGACATGCTTGCTAAGTTGCTGTTGGCAAAGACAATCGATGGTGCTGCTACCTCTGACAGAATATCCACATCAATAGCTTCAATAATCTCTTGTTTCCAGCTCTGTGGAGCCATCTCGCAGATTTCATCCCTCACCTCCCTCATGAGTTGAATAATCCTGTCATAGTTGGGCTCCTCCTGTTTTACAGATTCAATTATGCCATCCCAAAAAGCCTTCTCCATTGTCTGTCTTATTTTTGACTGGAAAATATAAAATAAACGAAAGAGACGAGTGGTTAAATTTCTAATTCATCATCAGTAAGTAGGTGTAAAGCAACAAACTAAATTTTCTTTTCAAAATCTCTAGTTTGGTCAAGAACTCATATTTGTGCATCAATAGCATAAATAGATGAAAAAAGCATTACTCATCAATTTGTCAACATCCAAAGCAATAAGATCTACGTCTTTTGCAAAGCCACAAATACTATTTACTAATATGAAAATGCACTGACCTGGACATCGTTTTTATCTTTGCCAGTAACATTGAAGATATCAGCAAAAGCCTGCTTCTGCTCATGGAGAAACTCATTCACGATCAATTCATTCTCTGTCACCAAATTTTGGGAAGAAGATCCAAGCTGCAGACCCAAATTGGGTTTTGGAACAGAGGACAGAGCTCCCTCATGATGAGTGGTATCAGCTTCCCTAAATAAGGAACGAACTACACGACTTGGCTTCTTATCTGAGCTAGCAGCAGAAAGACCAAGTGTTTGACTAGGTGAGCTCGGAGAAATAATGTGTGTGGTCTTCAACACTGACGGGCTTCCAGTTTCCTTTGCTTGAAAGTAATTTACCCTTGTTTCAGATAAAGCAGAATTCATGCGCTCAAGCCCAGCATCACCACTTAGGTGGTGCACTTTTTCCCTCAGTAGCTTTTGGTCTTCTGTAACCTATGGCAAGAGAAGATTCAAAATGTCAGCCAATAAGTAAAATGAAAACACTGCTAAATTTTCAGAAAGAAAAAAAGTTGAAAGACAATTCCCCCCATGCATAAAGCGAACAGTACTAAAGAAATCTTTACTAACGGTGGACCAAACCTAGTCTTCAATAAATGTGCATTTTTTTTAAAAGAAAAGAAAGAGAAAAAAATCGACATAGGACAAAAGTACTGTACCAAAATATAGAGCTAGCATAGTACCTGTTTCTGAATAGCCTTCATATCATGAGTAAGATCACCAGTCTCTCCTTCCGGGGTCATCTTGCAAGTTTGAATCATAGAGAGCTCTAAATGGCACGCTGCTCTCACCAAATCCTCCACCAACAACTGAGCATCCTTAACCTTCCACACCACAAAGCAATTCAAGTAGGAGCACCATGCTTTATCAAAAGCTCCAAGCTGAGATCTGAAGGTCAAATGTTTGGGCAATGCGGAGTCAGCCTCATCATCAGAACTGTGTATTGGACCCTCCAATATAACCTTCAGTAACAACTCAAACTCTCTAACAAATTCTTCTGCAGATTTGGCCAGAGAAATTTCACTCTCACCTCTACCACTGAAAACCGCATCTGGATGACCCAGAATCATGTAAGCACAAAGAACCACTCTCACCGGATACCTTGATAATTTAACAGAAGTTCTAGCTTTGTCCCTGACGGAACCTACTTTCTTCGCTTCTCTACTTCTTAAAGATGTACGTGGTGTAGTCCTCCTCTTTGGGGAAGCAACTCGTTTGAGAAGGTGATCTATGTTATCAAAACTGGATGGATAATTTATAGAGGCAACAGCCCTGGAAACTTTTAACCGGCTCTCCAGTCGGTCAAGTAGACCTTTCACCGTCTGAAGGGTATCAATTGATTCAATCAGAATTGCAAGCTGCTCAAATGGCATTGACTTGACACTCTTTACATTAATTTTCAAAGCATCATAATCTTTTGCCAAAGCAAAAGTAGTTCTCCTCAGCCTAAGGAAACGTCTCCAACACCTGTTAAAAATCAACAGTGTTTTAGACTGAAAGTTGTAGATTAATCAAGGGTCAAGAAAAGAATAAAAGCACTTCTATCTGCATTCACAAACTACAAAATTTTCAACACAATATAAACATGTGATATTTAATCTAATTTTCACAACCACCAAATATAGCACGCTAATCTCTGGCATATTTTACAATAAAAAACATTTGCTAACCACAACAACGACTAACATCTTTGCCTTTGCCAGGGTCATGAGACATCTACTGGGAAAATTAACCACAAGGCTACTGACTTGAACCCAATGACGCTTTCAGAAAGCAGAGACAAATCTTTGAACTCAATATTTCAAAGGATACACATACCTAGCTAACTTTCTGGAAAGGAGATCAGCCTGCTTGTGCATCCTATTCCAACTCAATTGAAAAGAACTCTGTAGCCTTCCTCTTTGCCTTAGATATTCTGCTCTTTGTCTCTTTGCCTAAATATCAAAAACATCATCAGGGAACAGTGGAACAACCAGTAAAGGCAACCAGATATCTGACAAATAAGTGGTGCTTATGTAATCTCAAATGAAAGGCATACCCTTTGCAACCGGTCTTCTAACTGATCTCTCTTTGCCCTCCTTTCAATCTCACGCTGGTGAGAAACAGACTTAGCCACACTTTGCACTTGCAACATCCTCGCACAGGCCCTCTTCTTCTCTGCTTCCAGAAGTCCCAATCGCTTTTTTTCAGCAGCTGCACGTTTTTGGTTAATTGCAGCACATACACGCTCTTTATACTTCTTCTCCCTCGCTGTCTTTCGCAATAATGACTGAGATGACCTCTCCTTCAGTGTGGCCCTTCTTTGTCTATAAGCCTTGAGCATAAGCATTCTATTTGCCTCTGCCTGCTGAAAACGCGATTCCACTTTGGAGCCAAGCTTTTGACGTTCCTTCTCAAAACGCATTTCCACCCCACTTCTAGCTGCTTGCCGCAACTCATCCAACTTAGCTAAGCGCATTTGAGCGCTTTCCAGAATGCTCAACCTGTTGGTTCAACAGTAAGCAACAGAATATTAGAGATTACACAAAATTGATCAAGTCCTGTAGACTGGAGAATGCATGGTCAACTGACGGATAGTCTAATCTTGTCCAAGTCATAATATAGCGGGGAAAAAATTCTTAAGCTATGTAAATTCAAGTTTTACCTTTTCTTTTCAGCAGCTTGGAGCTTGGCTTCTAGGCGCTGACCAAGGTCTTCCTCTTGTGATGAACATCGAGAGGGACTTCTTGGCTTTGCTCGTGCCTTGCTTGACAACTTTTCATAGTATTCCTGTACTCAAACGAATTCATGAAAGTTGGCAATGTCAGAATTTAGGCTAAAAGCTACATACAAGTGACACAACAAAGAGTTAGGTCACAAAACTCGTTGTTTGAGAAGAAAGTGAAAATTATCAGTAAACCAGAGATGAAAGCATCATTATTAATCCTTCGCCAAGAGGAAAAAAAAAATACAGAGCATTTATCGAACCCAAAAAACAATTGTTATTCGTCCAACACTTGAAAATAGAGACACCCATGTGAAAAGGAAGAAAACCCGGGTTTTCAAACAACCTCACCTAACACAAGCAAAAGCAAACACACTTTAAAATAAAGGTATAAACAATCGAACAATTTATGAAAAGTAAAATTAAAACAAAAACTGCAGCCCAAGGTGTTTTTGATCTACTTAAGTCTAGAGGAGAAAAAAGTCGGACAAATTCACCCATAAAATTTTAGAATTCGGTGCTTTCTCAGTTCAATTCCGATAAAATAGATTGTAAAAGATAACAATAGGGACAAAACAACTTGAATATTATCTCAAAATTCAGAGCGAAGGAAAAAAAAAAGTATGAAAAATTTGATGACAAGTCATGGATCCTTAATATTGAACTACATAACTCACAGCAACACGTACAAGAGTTCAAAGAAAAAACAGTTCTTGACTGAACTATTTGGGTCAGTTCAGTCGTTCGATCAACCAAACTATGATCAAATTTTCTCAGTGAGCAAACAGAAAATCACAAATTCAAGAAAAAGGAGAGAGAGAACAAAATCAAGGAGACAACTTTTCATGAGGGTTAAAAGACAAAAAAATGAAAATTAAGAGATGAAAAAGAAAAAATGAAAATACAAGAGAGATAGAAAGAAAGACCTGTCGGCGAAGATCGGCGAGCCGGAGCTTGGTTTCGATTTGTTCGGCGGTGTTAGGAGTCTTGTTACAGTCGACAAGGCTCAGCCGCCGTCTGAGCCTCCTGGGAAGTCTTGGAGGCGAGGAGAACGACGCCGCTTCGTTGGCCGGGAAATCCATGGCTATACCCCCCACCATCTCTCTCGCCGAGTTGATGATCAACACGACGTCGTAGAGTGTGAATTGCGAGTATGTTTATGTACGAATCAACAATTTGAACGAATTAGAAGAAAATGGAAAACGCAGAGAGAGAGAAAGGTCGCGACCACTCAGCTTTTTCAATTTGAAATTCGAAGCTTTTGGGTTCGTGTTTTGTGTTGTTGTTGGTCACAGATGAAGAGAGCGAGAGATAGAGAGAGAAAGAGAGAGAGTTTGGTATTTGGTTTGGTTTTTGGGTCTGGGTTCGGATTTTATATTATGTTTTTGTGAGAAAAGAAAAAAGAAAAAAAGGTATAAGAAAAGAAGGTGCGTGTAGAATGTGTGTGTTGTGTGTAATGTACATTTACTTATCCCGAACTATCCGGGTCTTTGACACGTCATCTCTGGCCCCAACGGTATTATTTTAATATTTTCTTTTAGCTTTTTTATTGCGTAATCAAAACATACGAACCACGTAAATGCAGTAGCTCTTTAAAACAAGGGAAAATGCACCATGAAAATAAAATAGTATCGCTTACAAAGCTTAGTCCAAAAGAAAAAATTGTCATATTATAGTAACTTACAATGCTCTCGAGCAAAAACACTATAAAGGGGTTCTGGTGGGTAAAATAAGATCTACATAATATGGATGATATTTTTGTAAATGTACGTGGATAGAGTTCTAAATCTTATTTGTAATCGATCCCATTTTTTATTGAAAATTTTTTACCGAGTTTATTTTTTGTTACTACCTACAATAAAATTTTGATTACATAAAAACAAACATAATAATTATGCTACAAAATTTGCATTTCCAGTTAACTTATTATCAAAGTATTAAAAAATATATACATGTACGCAAATAATATGTGAACGATACGTTTGCATTCAAACAATACATATTTTTTCCGTATCTTTGAGAAGTGTATGGAAGACAGAAGTAATTTTTAAAAATACATTTGTACTCGTATAATAGGCAAATTAACTAACTAGGGTGGGTGATAATTATAGTTTACAATTTGACAAGTGGGGAAAAGTATTATTATAGTTTTGTGGACTTGTGCTGCCTTTTCTTTATATCATTGTCCCCACATGTTTTGATTTGTTTGACAATTTAGGATCCTTTTAAAACACATTCACTTGGGTTTGGTGGAGGCATATAATTAACCTAATTTGTGGCCCCTAACTAAGTAGTGTTAAGTTATAACTCATCCAAGAAGTAATAGACAAATCAAAATTGGGTACTTCTCCTTTTCATTTATCATCAACAAATAGCAAAAAACCAAAATGTATAATACTATATACTAAAGAGAATTGCGGTGACTTTAGAATATGCGGTGAACTTATATTAAAATGTAAAATTATTTTTTAATATATAGTATTATATATTTTAGAAAGATAGTGGGGTTTTCTCAGAAATGTGAAAATTTGAATTAGAAGTTAGAGTGAACTTAGAATATGAGGTGAACAAAGAGAAGTGCGGGGTTTAAACAATAAAAACTCATTGTTTCCCACAAACTATAACTCACTTCAAATTTGTTGGATCGTGACTTTGACATGCATATATAAATATATGTGTAAAAAAATATACTTAATTGCATATTCATATTAATTTGCGGGTCAAACTCATTGATTTGGGGCAAATGAAAGCTTGACATGCTACAAAATAGATCAGTTTCTTTTCCGTTTGCTTTAACTGCAAATAATATTGCTCGGAATCTTACAATTTGTTTAGGACTTTCTTTTCCATTTTTTTATTTTTTATTTTTTATAAAAAATTTAGTGAAGTGTTCCATAAGAAAAACTTAAACAAATAAATGAAGTGTTCTTGTTAAAAGTAAAATGTTTATTGAATCCAGACATTTTTATTGATTCATTGGACCTAGTCACTGAAAGAGGTTCATAGTCATTCACATCACATTCCTAGTATGCACCATCTATGAATCTTTTATCTTTTTTTAAACCCCGAGAGGTACTAATCGCAAGGAGTATGTAGCTTAAAAAGATGTGTGGAAGAAAAAAACTTGGTCAGCTAAAGACGAAAAAAGAAAAAAAGTGGACAAATAATTCAAACGGAGGGATTTTCTGTCATGCACATAACTTGCAAGTTGCAAATGAGATTGACATCTGGTGCTTGATGTGAAATGAATATAGCCATTAGATCGTTTGAGCCGCAATGAACGGACTAATGATAAGATTTTGATACGCATTCTCTCACGTTCATTGGAGAATTTTCATTCACTTGAAATTAATTAGTCATAATATTAGGTAAGATCCAAACTTGTATATTAAGGGCTTGAAATTCTTCTTTGATTTTGAATTTATTGGGGGTCTAACATTTGAAGCATAACTCTTCTAAAATTAAAACATGGCACGTATTAGAGCATCAACAAGTATTTAAAAATTATGAATACTAATAAATACATGATATGAAATACCATGAAATGAAAATTTTAGTGCATGGATATAAGAACGATATATATTTTTGAGTAAAAAGTGAAAATATATTTATGAGGAAAAATAATTAGTACATATAACATTTCAAACATTGATCTCACCAAGTAACTTACATTCCTTGCACAAAGCGATCAAAAGGACCCTCACCCTCATAGAGCACTCCCACATCCCCTTTATTCCTTGGTCTCACAAAAATTAAGAGTTACGATCCTCATACAGAATATCAGTAATAAAATTCGGAGATTCCTCAAACCACGTTTTATTCTCTCCAATATGTAGAGTAACCCTTGCCATGCAATGAGCTAGGGTTAAGACAATCAAACACAACATCTCAAGAGTACAAAAATAAAAATATTTCTTAACCATTTAAGCTACAAAACATTCTCAACCAAAACAATCGTTGGTATTAAAGGAATTGCACATCAAAGCACATTATTAGGCACGTCTTTGATAAAGTAATTAATAAATGGCACCTTCAAATGCAATGATACTAAAGAAAATGGCTACCTGTCACACACATGGGAGATCAATGTGGTGCATATCATATGCTACCACATTTTACAAACGCCATGATAAGATAGAGTTGATAACTAATAATTGCCTGCTTTTGCTCCAAATGCTTTTCATGCATATATATTATATAGGAATTAAAATACTAAAAGGAAGCTTGTGGTCAATCGTGAATAGTTGGAATATTGTGGTTATTTTTATAATAATAATTAATCAAGTAAAAAATAATGAAAATAGGACTTGCCCTAATGCTGGAGATGAGAGTAGCAAATATTCCCATAAACTTTTTTCCATTTAAAAAAAGGCGAAAAATCGTTCCTTCAACCTAAATTGATCCCTTTTCTTGTAAATGCATGCTTGAACCAACCAGCATTTTTCTTTTATAGACGTGCATAGCACATGAATGCATAGCCTTTGCTTGATTAATCAATTAAATTTGAGCTCAAAACTTAGAAGGGACAAGATTCCCAAAACTTCGATTCCAAGTAATTCTTTTTAGGAATATATAAAGTGAAAGTCATCAGATTGTTAAATTATAAAACATATAATATATATAGCGTAAAATATGGAGGGAATAATTAAATTTCTTAATGCTTTATAGTTTGGCTGTTTTCTTCATTGCTTAGTTTTGTTATCTCATATAAGAAATTTTAATACTTTTTTGTCTGTATGTGATGCATCTGAAGTGAATGGGTTGGTTCCTCACACAACCACCTCAAGTACAAATTGACGGAAGTTGAGATTTTACTTCAAAATTAATTAGTAATGGGAAAGTAGCTTAATTTCTTATGAACTTTTCAAAACAATCGTGCATTCTTTATACTCAACTACATAATGCATGTCCGATATTATACTTCAAAGAGCTGAAATGATTTAGAGAGAATCACAATCCTCTTTGCACCGCGAACGCTACTCCCTCAAGAACCTAAAATTCATCAGAAACAAAAAATTATGAAAAAGTAAAAGACACTTGGCGGTGAAGTTTACACGTGCTTTGGCGTTGGCCACGGCATCAATGACTCAATTGAGAGGTCTCTTTCCCTTGTTTTCCAAGTGGGCCGTAGACAAGCAATCTCTTTAGGATGGTCTAATAACAAGTCGCGCGAGTAGCCATATTAGCATCATACTCGCTTTCTCCGGCACTCTCACCTGCCCTATCAATCTCATTCATTACCAAAACTGATAAGTAAGCGGGTTATAATTTAATTTATAATTTTTTAAATACTGGTTACAGAGAGTTGGTATTTGGCATGTAAGATTCTTACGCTTTTAGAATCTGGGTTTCAGTATGTTAATGCGGCATGTCTGTTGATCACCACGAGTGATGCTGATTTTTGCATTTTCATATTGCTTGTTAGCCCCATTAGTAGAAATTTAATAGCCAACCTCCCTCCACTTATTAGGAAAATGGAGAAGTGTCCTTTTCTTTGTTTTGAAAAAAATGTCTTTATGGGCTAGGTGTGCAGCACAATAAGCTAGTCGTCTTGCACTTAAAGTCGAGTCATATTTCTCATAATTTAGATTAATTTAGAATAGTTTAAGACTATTAATTGTATTGAAATTTTTTTTTATAAACCATAATATAACATAAACATATACACAAATATCCGTCAGCAAGGAAGTTAACTT
Source organism: Prunus persica (assembly GCF_000346465.2). Taxonomy (NCBI): domain Eukaryota; kingdom Viridiplantae; phylum Streptophyta; class Magnoliopsida; order Rosales; family Rosaceae; genus Prunus; species Prunus persica. The sequence continues at coordinate 46,692,726 of NC_034009.1, read as the reverse complement.
CGCTTAAAATATAAAAAAGGGAATGAACTCAAAAGATATTATTGAAGATAGGAGATTAAAGACCCCGTAATAAATTCATTTAAGCTCAAAGATATACATTTTTTTTCTCACAAATTGATTGATTTTTTTATTTTGTTCTTATTTGCTATCAAAGGAATTCGACTACAAACATTTAAGAAAATAATAATAATAATAATAATAATAATAAATTGGAAGAGTTTGGTTGAAAAAACATGCCCAAACTGTACAAAGAAGGAATTGAGCTTTTGGACCAGTGGTCCGCGGTCGAGTAAATGTTGGTGGCCCAAACGAAACGCCAACTCAGAAGACAGGTGGTGGCTGAATGGCGATGCTACGAAACTGATATGTTATTTGACCACGTTTCAAAGCTGCATTCGCAATTGTGCAAATTCAAATCATGTGCAGTCATATTATAATAAACTATTTAGGCCGCTGGGAACCCCCACCCGCGGACCCAGTTTAGTTTTGATAAAGAATGTGAGGCTTGCCAATGGGTCAAACCCAGTGAAAAATAGTATTCGGTTTAAATTTCTATGGCATTTTGACACATGGTACTTAGGGGCTAGGGTTGCCCTGTTTTCTAATATATACATAGTATAGCAGCACGGCTATACTCTTTTTTTATTAAATATTTTAGAAATAGATAATGTGTTTCTTTACTTTTGTTTTTTCGCCTACTTCTTTAATTTACTATACGTAATCAAGTAATATCTTAGCCTTTTTTAATCACTTTGCTTATTAATTATATTTTAATTACTATTTGATATAAAAAGATTGAAGAAAAAGAACACCAAGTAATTAATTTCTATTTATTAAGTCTTTTGTTAAATCGTTTGGGTGTTTTTTGAATTTAAAAATTTTCAGCACGACACACAAAATTCACGTATTATACACGTATTACTGAATAAAAATAATACATACTTTAAAAACAAAAAAAAAGGGGTACAGCCGCACGGCTGTACTCAGTTTTCCCTAATAGTTTAAAAAAATAGTATCGCCGCCCGGCTATACTCGTTTTTGCAAAAAAATAGTATAGCCGCCCGGCTATACATTTCTGACACGTGGGCTTAGGCCATGGGCCGGTCTTTTTATGTATACATATATAAAATAGTATAGCCGGCCGGCCATACTTTTTTTTTGCATTTAAAAAAAATAGTATAGCCGTGCGGCTATACTCGTTTTCCCTCATTTAAAAAAAATAGTCTTTACTCTTTTGACACGTGGAACCTAGGGGCCTGGATTGCCCTGTTTTTTAATAGCCGCACGGCTATACTCTTTTTTATTTTTAATATTTTAGAAATAGATAATGTGTTTCTTTACTTTTGTTTTTTGGCATGCTTCTTTAATTTACTATACGTAATCAAGTAATATCTTAGCCTTTTTTAATCACTTTGCTTATTAATTATATTTTAATTACTATTTGATATAAAAAGATTGAAGAAAAAGAACACCAAGTAATTAATTTCTATTTATTAAGTCTTTTGTTAAATCGTTTGGGTGTTTTTCGAATTTAAAAATTTTCAGCAAGACACAAAAAATTCACGTATTATACACTTATTACTGAATAAAAATAATACACAATTTTGTTTTTTAAAAAAAAGGGTATAGCCGGACGGCTTTACTCAGTTTTCCCTAATAGTTTTTCAAAAAAAGTACAGCCGCCCCCTCTCTGACACGTGGGCTTAGGCCTCTTTCAAACCTGAGCCTAGGCCGGTCTTTTTATATATAGATATATAGTATAGCCGTGCGGCCGTACTCGTTTTCCCATATTTTTTTTTAAAAAAAATAGTCTTCACTCTTTTGACACGTGCCACCGGGGGGCTGGGATTGCCCTGTTTTTTAACATAAAAATAGTATGCCGACAAAATTTGCCGGATTAGGTTTCCCCCGACGAAAATGTCTTTGCCGACGAAATGTTGTCGGGAGAGGTCTTATTTTTAAAAAATAAATATAAACTTAGGATGTTTAGGTTAATTAATTTTTAAAAATTTTATTTTTAGTAACTACATAATGGGCAATGGAGATTTAATTAGTTGAATTAGCAATATATTTTGATTATTATTTATTTAATGACTGATTATGATTAAATATTTTAATTAACTTGATGAATAGTAATTCAATTTCTCTTTTTCTTTTTCTCCTTTAATTAAAAAAGTAATTAAAAAAGTGAAATACATACCATGCTACCTAAAGGGTGTAGCCTACCTTTTAAAAAAAAATTTAATTTTTTATTTTTTATTTTTTAAAAACTGAGTATAGCCGTGCGGCTATACGAGTTTTTTTTTATAAAGAGGCGCCACGTGTCTGCTTTTAAAAAAAAACAGAGTATAAGCGTGCGGCTGTACTTTTTTTTGGGTTTTAAAAAAATGGAGCCTCCAGCGAACAGGCGCCACGTGTCCCAAAAAAGTATAGCCGCCCAGCTAGACGATTTTTCAAAAAGAAAAATATAGTACAGCCGCGCGGCTATACTATGTAAATATAGTATTTAATAAATAAATAAAAGAAAGAAGGACCCTCGAAGTTGCATTAGCTTGTACTTTATAGATATTAATTTGCTAGTTTAAACATATCCAAAGTTGATATTAATCGGCTACTATACAATATTTTAATATAATTTTTATAACGTACATTATTCTTATTCAATAATATGTGAGAATTATTTGTGTAATACGTGAACTTTGTGTGTCTTAATGAAAATTTTGTAAAACGTATGTGTATTAAGCATTACAAATACGTACAAACATGTACAATACGACTATTGTACGTTTGCTTTTTGAAAAAAGGAGATGCGTATAGAACACGAATGTATTATTGTACACACGCACACACATATATATATATATATTACGACTAATTAAAGTAATTCAAAAAGGATAAGATATTACTTAATTACATATATTAAATTAAAGAAGCTGGCCAAAAGAAAAAGTAAAGAAACTAATTTTATATTCTTAAAATTTATACTTTTCAAAAAAAAAAAAAAACACATGAACACTTCTCCCGACAAAATTTCGTCGGGAAAGATCTATGCCGACAACATTTGCCGGATTAGGTTTCCCCTGACGAAAATGTCTTTGCCGACGAATTTTGTCGGGAAAGGTCTTATTTTTAAAAAATAAATATAAACTTAGGATGTTTAGGTTAATTAATTTTTAAAAATTTTATTTTTAGTAACTACATAATGGGCAATGGAGATTTAATTAGTTGAATTAGCAATTATATTTTGATTATTATTTATTTAATGACTGATTATGATTAAATATTTTAATTAACTTGATGAATAGTAATTCAATTTCTCTTTTTCTTTTTCTCCTTTAATATTCACTAAGTTAATTACTAATCAAAGTAATTAAAAAAGTGAAATACATACCACGCTACCTAAAGGGTGTAGCCTACCTTTTAAAAAAAAATTTAATTTTTTATTTTTTATTTTTTAAAAAATGAGTATAGCCGTGCGGCGATACTAGTTTTTTTTATAAAGAGGCGCCACGTGTCTGCTTTTAAAAAAAAATAACAGAGTATAGCCGTGCGGCTGTACGTTTTTTTGGGTTTTTAAAAAATGGAGCCTCCAGCGAACAGGCGCCACGTGTCCCAAAAAATATAGCCGCCCGGCTAGATGAATTTTCAAAAAAAAAAATATAGTACAGCCGCGCGGCTATACTATGTAAATATAGTATTTAATAAATAAATAAAAGAAAGAAGGACCCTCGAAGTTGCATTAGCTTGTACTTTATAGATATTAATTTGCTAGTTTAAACATATCCAAAGTTGATATTAATCGGCTACTATACAATATTTTAATATAATTTTTATAACGTACATTATTCTTATTCAATAATATGTGAGAATTATTTGTGTAATACGTGAACTTTGTGTGTCTTAATGAAAATTTTGTAAAACGTATGTGTATTAAGCATTACAAATACGTACAAACATGTACAATACGACTATTGTACGTTTGCTTTTTGAAAAAAGGAGATGCGTATAGAACACGAATGTATTATTGTACACACGCACACATATATATATATTACGACTAATTAAAGTAATTCAAAAAGGATAAGATATTACTTAATTACATATATTAAATTAAGGAAGTTGGCCAAAAGAAAAAGTAATGAAACTAATTTTATATTCTTAAAATTTATACTTTTCAAAAAAAAAAAAAACACATGAACACTTCTCCCGACAAAATTTCGTCGGGAAAGATCTATGCCGACAACATTTGCCGGATTAGGTTTCCCCTGACGAAAATGTCTTTGCCGACGAATTTTGTCGGGAAAGGTCTTATTTTTAAAAAATAAATATAAACTTAGGATGTTTAGGTTAATTAATTTTTAAAAATTTTATTTTTAGTAACTACATAATGGGCAATGGAGATTTAATTAGTTGCATTAGCAATTATATTTTAATTATTATTTATCTTTTGTTAAATCATTTGTGTTTTTTGAATTCAAAAAATTTGTTTCTTTACTTTTCCTTTTCGGCGTACTTCTTCATAGCCCAAGAGCTAGTGTTTCCTATGTTCAAAATTGAAGTTTTGATTGCATGACATTAATAAAATGTAAGGAAAAAATGTCTCTGCTGTTAAATTGGGAAGATGTAATCCAGTTTTACAGCAGAAAACAGCGTTTTTGGGGGGTCTTGAGAAATCAAGCCGCTTTTGGCGGCTTGGGACGTTCTAAATCTCGAAAAGATACACGAAATAAAAAAAAAATTTGCCCCAAACGGACACCTGAGCGTAAAGTTACGACCTTTCAAAGTTTGAACTCATTTTAACAGCAACTTTAGGGAGCCAGTTCATCTACCAACATGTCCTAAAAAATAATTATTCTCCTGCCCAGTGTATAGATCACGAAAAAACGTGTCAAAATGAGTACTTGCATTCGCAAAATGGTTAATTGAGCTCCAAGTTGTGGCCTTCCAAGTGCTCAACGCACATTTCAGATAGCTTGAGGTGGTTTGTTGTTGAATTCCAGACAAAATTTCACCGGGATAGGTCTATCCCGTCAAAGCTTGTTGGGATACAAAAATTTTGCTAGGGTGGGTCTATGCTGACAAATTCGCCCAGACAAGTCTAGGTTAGGTCCGGTTATGTCATACTAACCCAAGACCCATTCTACGATTACGTATAATACCAGCACAGTTGCATCTAACAGATCATTGTACCTAAGATTTCCATCTGGCATGGTAGTTGAAATAAGAAAATCATGTTGATCCTGAAATTAATGTACATCAGAAAAGATATCACAGCTCATACCTACATCACAATCCATGCCCCGTACACAGATGAGAACAAGTCATCACCTGGGCATCCGCTAACCTAAAACATCTATGACAACAAATCAGCATACTCGTCATCATGATTTGACATCAAAAGAAAGAGAAGAATAAGGCTGCATAATCAATGCGTGTAACACGTAGAACTAGTGAGAAACAAATTTAGTGCAAACAAATAAAAGTCAAGATGAAATCATGAAAGGTGTACCAGAGTCAGCTCCTGAATATACAACGTGCTCCAAAGTAAGTTGGGTTTTACTTCTGCTTTTTCACTTTGAACTGTGGAAGCTCTTTCAGGATTTCCAGACATAGGAAGTGTGAGAAGAGCATTCTGGACTGCATGTAGCAACATTTTTCCTTGCTCAGCATTATCGCATAAAGCAGAAAAGTACAGCAGAAACCTGAAGACGAGAAGGTAATGTAAAAATTCAACAGACACCTCAAAAGAAGTGCAGGCAGCTTAAAATTTTGTTATAAGTATATCTAATCCATATGAAAGTATCAAAATAGACAATGGTCATGATCTGGTGTATACAAATCAAAGTCTGTTTATGTAAACAATCCTCAAAGATTGTATCAGTAATAACCGACTATATAAGGGTAAAAAACTTTTAATAGTTAGTTTCTGCCTAAGTTCACTCATTTCTAGGAATAAGGACCATCTCATGACTAGAAAACCAAAAGGCTTGCACATTCATTTTCAGCGCATAAAAATTCAACCAACTTGAGCTATAACAATTTAAGATTGGAAAAAAACAGTTAAGTGGTAATTCTTTTTCCTCTCTACCTGTTCACAAAGTTATCATCGCTATAGCATTGGAGGATCTCTATATCTACCATAATTTTTTATTTTGAACATGTGATGCATGATTTCCAAAAGATGCAGTCATCAACGTATAAAAAAATGTAAACTCGATATGAAAATAAATAATAAATGTTTGTATATCTCTCTGTATGTGTGTGTGTGTGTGTTGTGTGTCACAGAGAGAGAGAGAGAGAGAGAGAGAGAGAGAGAGAGAGAGAGAGAGCTTGTTTTCAAATAGCATAAACATACATGCCCTTTGGACAAACACCCGTTTCCAAACTGCCACATATCTGGATAATCCGGATTGAGGTATCCTGTTCAGGGCACAAAGCAGGGAGGGAAAAAGGAAAGAAAATGATTATTATTATCTTTTTATTACTCATTTACAGCAAAGCACCCAAAAAAAAAAACCCTAAATAAAGTCTTACATCTAGGAGGACATACAAGCACACAATTTGATATATCTGGCTTCGAGGAACGGGCTGTAATACATATTCCCCTAGCCACCTTTCCTTTATCATCTTTCACACTTAAAACTTGAAGATCTTCTCGTAGAAGGTTTGGTGGAGATGAAGTTGGTGCCAATGTAACCGTGAAGGTTGGATCCAAAACAAGTTGATGGCTAAACAAATCTTGCCCTGATGCTAATCTAACACCCTTATATTGTCCACTATCCTGCGATATTCTCTAGCCATTACGAATATGAATTTGTATGTAACTCTCATCTCAGGTACCAAGTTACTTTATTAATATAAGTATCTTATATTAAAAACAATAGAATTACACTCACTCCCATACCTTATCCATAAGCACAGAAATAACTGGCGTTTCCAAAGCCTGCATGCATGACAGTTTTTTCCAAAATTTTGAAAGCATAAGCACTTAAAAATTGATACGTAAGTACTTACAAATGCAGTTGCCTTCCCCTTGCTGTTTCGATAGCCTTTGGATCTGCAAAATGTAATCAAACCAGTGAACACAACCCAAAGTTTATTCCAAAGAAAGCTTAATCATTTTCACAAGGAAACTCACACTAAATAGTAAACAAGACCGCAAAATATATGCATGGAAAGAATCATCTAAACCTGTTTGAAGAGGACCTAAGAAGCTGCCACCGATACCAACAGCTGTATTATCTTGCATCTCTCTGGGAGTTTTTGATTTACTCTTATGGTACTGAGAGTTGACAAAATGTATTTGCAGAGATGCCAGACCCGCCAGGAAAAAAGAAATCTGAAAAAAAAAACTCCATTCAAGTTTTTGAAAAATCGGCCGCCTAGGCGGGCTAGGCGGTTCTTTTATTTTATTTTTATAAAATAAATAGTATGGCCGCACGGCTATACTATATTTAAGTTTGATAATTGCAATAGACCCGCCAGGAAAAAAGAAATCTTTTAAAAAAAATGTCATTCAAGTTTTCGAAAAATCGGCCGCCTAGGCGGGCTAGGCGGTTCCATTTTTTTTAATTAATTAATTAATTAATTATTTATTTATTTATTTATTTGTTATAAATAAAATAAATAGTATAGCCGCGGGGCTATACTATATTTCATAATTGCAATTCTGTTTGAAGGTACTCTATCTTTCAGAAAAAGAAAAATAAATAATTCAATATGAGGTCTCTCAATTCTGAGACTGATTTGTAGTTTTTCATTGCCTATGCATTGGGAGCATATCAGCATGGGAATATCTAATATTTAAGTTTCAGATTTCGCCATTAAAATGTTTTGGTAGCTTCTCATTATATCAAGGCTGTTCTACACAAATGGAGGTGATGCCATTTTGGTGTTGGCATCAAATGGCATTCATTTTCTCTGGAAATGGCCACAGGATCTTAATTCCAGTGGAGTGGTAAAGAATGACATGCTTTCTAATTGTTTCCTATTAGATTTCTCCTCACTTTCCTTTCGAATTGAAACCGAAGCGACAGTTGGTCATTTGATTATGATGATATTGATTGAATGCAGGCAACTCCCAAGGTTCACCCTAATTTATGGAAACCAAGGAGTGGCTTAGAGCTGATGAACAATGACCTTCCCAGCACCAACCCTGAAGACTCTTATGTCCTGCTTTGATTTGTCCAAGAATGATTCATATCTCATATCACCAACAGGAGGGATGATCTCTATTTTTGAGTATTTGCAGAGCTACCAGACCTGCCAGGAAAAAAGAAATCTAAAAAAAATCACGCCATTCAAGTTCTGGAAAATTCGGCCGCCTAGGCGGGCTAGGCCTAGGCGGGTTCCTTTTTTTAAAAAAAAATAAAATAAAATATCCCTGATTTGCCTTTATCGTCAAGAGTAGTTTAGAGCATTATTTATTACTATTAGGCCATTACCTGAGTCGCTATTGTTCCCTCTTGATTTTTTACTTATTACTCATATAAGAATCTACCATTTTCTCATTTAGATGTATTACTTAGAGGTTATAGCCGCGCGGCTGTATTGATTAAATATATTATTTAAAGGGTATAGCCGGCTGGCTATACTTAATAAATATGTTATTTTCATTTTTTGTGCTAGAGTATAGGGGAAAAAGAGGGAGAATGAGAGTGAAGATGAGATTGAGAGGGGAGGATGGGTTGGATGAGTAACAAAAGTAAAAACAAAAACTAAAAACTGAAACCTATTTGAAATTGTTTTCACTTTCAAGTTTTTGTTTTCACTTTTGTTACTCCTCGCTTCCATATTCCCCTATCATCCTCCTCACTCTCATTCTCACTTTCATTTTCCTCTATACTCTAGCACAAAAAATGAAAACTCAAAACTCCTCATTATATCCTTTCCACAAAAGTAAAATTGAAATGGTTATCAACCAAGCCCTAAAATAATTATCAAAAAAGGGACCCTAAAATGATTATCAAACGGACCCTTAACCTTATCAATGTAGAGGAATGTCATGCCATCAATTTGACATTCATATAAGCAAAAAATTAGCCACCTAGCGGCTCCCAAAAAATTGCAGTTAATTTGATAGTTTCATGAATAAAGAAGCTATTGGTTAAAAAATTTATCACTTTAAGGTTGTTTTTGTCAATTTTCAAAAGTTAAGAGACTACTGTTAAACGTCACAAACTACAAGGTTATAGAAAATGTAACTGAAACGTTTTGTTTTCATCCATTCATATACACTCCGTCTTGGAAGCACATGTGATGCGGGTCTGGTGCTGATCTTGTTGGAAATTAGGAACGTTATTAAATTGTTATTTAGTTTCTTTTTATTAGTTGATTGTAATTGATTTGGAGTAGTCTCCAAGTAACCTAGTTTTCCTAGTTAAGCTTGTAATATCTCTATAAATACTTAGCCTTTTGGCTCTATCAATAACAACTGAGAATTATTCTTCTTAACAAAATCTCTAATTTCACATGGTATCAGAGCACCGATTCTAGAGCATCTCTTGAAACTTTTTTACAAACTTTATTTTCTTCACAATCCGATGTTTCACAACCCTAGTTGCTAATCTTTGAAATCCTTTGCCAAATTGCGAGTCGTTGGCGCTTTTCATCCCTCACCCATGATGGGTATTCATCTTTTACAGTCGTCTTGTTCACCCTCTCCTTAATGATCAATATTTTATTCCCGCTACCAAAGCCATACCATCCCACAGTTACTACATCTAACTAAACCAACAGTCGCACCCTTCTTTGGCGCTGCAATTTTCTTATATTTTTCATACAAGTATTGCTCTCTATACAAATCATGTTGAGCTATCTCTAGTCATGCTCTCTATTGCAATCAGATATTGAGCCCATGTTTTCATGTCTACTACGCTTGCCACAACCACGGCATCTTCGGCCTTCATCGAGCCTACCCATCATTTTTTTAAGTCGTCTACACTTGTGGCAGACACGCCGTCTTCATTGCGATTCCTTCGTGAGCCTCGTCACTGCTCACTGAGCTGTTTATTCTCTCCGTGAGCCTCGTCAACGCTCACCGAGCCATCATGTCTTTGGACAACCCACGACATCTCCAACAAACGCAGGAGGCTCTACACTGCTGTTGACCAGCCACTGTGTTCATTGATTCTTTGCCTCTGGCTAGAAACCATGGATCGCTCGTATCCAAGCCATCTATCGTAATCTTCCTGAGAGCACCTTTGCACAACTGCTGGTCCTTTTTCTCTCTGTGTTGCCATCACTTCTTTGCACCACGACACCCCAACATGAGCGTTCACTTTCTCTCCTTTGTTGATATATCAGTTTCTCTTTGAGGTTTCACATCAGACCCAATTTTTTGTTTTCTTTCTCTACCTAACTTTTTTCTTGGCCAAGTTTGATATTTTCTTTCTGTCTCCACATCACTCAATTCTTCTTCTTCTTTTTTTGGCTAACTTTTTCGATGGGTCATATCCTTTTTTCGGTGGGTCATTTTTCAAACCAAAAATAAAAATAAAAGTATTTTTTTTCACTTTCACGCCATCTTCTTGGCTTTGCTCCTTTTCCTTTTTTAATCTCTCTTTCATCATTATTTTTCATTCTCTCTTCTCCTTTTTCAAATCTCGACCCTCTACAAGCTTCGGATTTGAGGGGCAGATATGGGCGACAGACACCTTGTCACACATCAGCTGCACACAGGCAGCTGCACACCATCATCAATAGCTTCCGCACAATTGCACCAGCAACATCATCAATCAGTTGCACCAGCAACACCATCATTCAGTTGCCCCAGCAGCATCATTATTCAGCCTCAAGAAAAGGCATCATCAACAATATTTGTTGCACATTAGCAACAAAATCACCATCGTTGCACATCAGTAACATTAACAACAGCCTCCATACATGCAACATGCGCTGAACATCAACACAACTTTATTTGGGTGCTGCTTCCTTCAACTCACGACTCTCATACATCGTCGGATTTGAGAGGAGCAACAACCCCCTTTACAGCAGCACACCGTTGCTCCATTTGCCTCCAAATTTGCCTTCATTACAACAGTGACACAGCTGCGACACAGCTGCCCTCTTTACAGCAGTGACACCACTGCCTCTTTATCAGCAACCTTTGGGAGTAATACCTTTCACAATCTCTTGTGCAAGTTGGACGTTCTTGATATCCACCCTCCAACTTGAGGGGAAGTGTTGGAAATTAGGAACGTTATTAAATTGTTATTTAGTTTCCTTTTATTAGTTGATTGTAATTGATTTGGAGTAGTCTCCAAGTAACCTAGTTTTCCTAGTTAAGCTTGTAATATCTCTATAAATACTTAGCCTTTTGGCTCTATCAATAACAACTGAGAATTATTCTTCTTAACAAAATCTCTAATTTCACAGATCTTGCTCACGCGAGACGGACCAGCAGGATGTTTTATCACAAAATGCTTTGTATTATTATTAGTAGTGGAGTTACTCAATATATATTGTACTTTATTACTCAATATATATACACACACATATACATATATGCAAGCTGTGTGAGAGCGAACCAGAGACGGCAGACAACGATTTTATAAGAGGAAAACAAAAAGTTAGAAAAAGGTGATACGCGGCAATAAGATATATTTATAGGGATCGTTTAACCAAGTTTTACACTGGGAGATCATTTTACCAATAATTAGCCGACCGGCTATTTTAATTTTAAAAGGACCCGTATAGCTGTTCGGCTATACTCTTTAATTATATTATATTTAAAGCGTATAGCCGCGCGGCTCTACTATTTTTTTTTAATTATTTTTTAAAAGCACACGCTCAGCTCCTAGGCGCCCGCCTAGTGCCTAGGCGGCCAATTATTATTATTTTTTTCGTATAGCCGGCCGGCTATACTATTAATTAAATTTTTTTTAAAAATCCGGCTAGCCCATGCGGCCGATTATTTATTGTTATTATTTTAAATAGTATAGCCGCGCGGCTATACTATAAATTTTTTTTTAAAAAAAAAACCTGCTGTGTAACTGAATAGCTATATTGTTGAAATATATATTATATATATGTATATATAATACAGAGAGCTTCCATTGAGGGATCCCTCAAATAAGCTTATTTGAGGGACACCCCTTGTAGGCCCCACTCCGGATTGTATTTCACTAATCCAAACCGTCTATTTTGTAGATACTCATTCAAAGATCATCCCTACAAAAAATCACTTGAATCCGATATCATTTGACCACTCAATTAAGTTATTGAAATTTTAGCATTTTCTTGAAGTACCGTGTTCATTGATTTTGTAAGACATAATTAGATATCGAAACGGTTTCCGATTTGTCTAATTTTTTGTTAGGATGATCTATGAATGAAGACCTAAAAAATAGATAGTTTGGATCATTGGGAAAAAAATTGTAGGGTACCCTAAAGGGCGTCCCTCAAATAATTTTATTTGAGGGATCCCTCAATAGAAGGGGACTGTATATATATATACACAAATATATTAATATATATACGCAGGATTACCAAAGTGGTTTTTCTTTGTTACTTTCTCAGGATTACCAAACATTAGAAAGAAATCTTCCATCTTCCATTTCTTGGGAAAAACATGAGAAATTATTTCCCATCAAATCTTTTCCATGAACCAAACATACCGAAGTGTAATTCATTGGATTAATACATCATCTTACACATATTCCACATTTACAATTTTGTCTCGGGATTGATACAAACATTAATTTTGTACCCTTTTTTTCTTTTATCAATACATTAATTTTGTTTTGTTACTTCTCATTTGTACATTGTATCAATCCGTTTCACTATACAGATATCCTCTCGAACAATCACTCTTTCTGGTATTGAATTGATCCATGTTGTGTTAGTAAGCAGCAATCCATTCTTGCACAAATTAGTTTATATCACATCCATGTCCTTTGCAATCATACAAGCATGCGATTAGTGTGTGTGGCTCATATTGAACTACTAGCTCCTTCTCATGGGATGAAATTCTTTAATGAATCTTATTGATCAAAACGTTCCGTCTATTCTTCTTTACAAATTACAACTGGGTTTCGGGTCTATAAAACTGGGTTGTGTCGAAAACAGGCACGATATACACAATGTATATAATGTGTTTCATAGATTTAAATATACACTTATGTGAGTTTCACATTAAAAATCCGTAATCAACTAGGGGATTAGTTCTGATTCCAATTCCTTGATTACCCTACATGTGAGAGAGGGTGTATATTCTGGTTACATGCAATAATCTTTTGCTTAAAATACAGCATCCTGATGCCCTAATAGTTAAGAGGCCTTCTCATATTCAGATGCACGACATATCATGAAAACACAAAATCCCATTTTCACTGGAACAAAAAATAAATAAATACATAAATAGCTTGAAGGAAGCTGGCACAAAAACTTGAACTGTTTTGATTCTGCAGTCAAACCGCTACCTACCAATAAGTTACCAACATTAACCGAGTAGTGAATGTGTAATCATGTGCGGGGCTAGCATATCGGACAAATGAACCGGATAAATGAAAAGGGAAAACCCACACAAATAGAACTAGACAACGAAAAAGGTTAATGCAATTTATCACCATCCAGCCACTGAAGTGAAGGAACTACCTTGACCAAAAATGACTTGAAATTTTCACCAGCAATTGCATTCCCCGCAATGTCTAATTGCATCAACCTCAAGCTTTTAAAAATCAGAAAAGCTTTCATCAAAAAAAAAAAAAAAATCAGAAAAGCTTCCCAATAATTCGTCACACTGACACCCCTGGGCATAATTTCGTCACAGTTTCAACAAGTTTCCTCTGTGTGTGCAAGAGGAGATGAACAGAGATATCTTGTCGTGTCAATCGTGTGTAAACCTATCTCATTGTAAGAGATATTCAGAACTTTTAGTGACTTCAGCAATCTCAAAGGTCCCAGGGCAGAGAAACTACTGAATTTGTTGACGCTCAGATTTAAGCAAGACAGAAGCTGCATTGCCTCCAATCCTGTCCAAAGAGCCAAGTCAAAAAGATGATTTGCCACTCACAATCTAAACAATTAAAGTTCTGTATAATTTAGAAGTTTTAGCATTGCAGCTAGTGTAAGAAAACAAAAGCTTTCCAGAATCCAATTTCTAAATCATGCGATGTCCTCTAACAGGCTACCAATATATTCCCAGATTGACCAAACTATGTATGTGTGTATATAAAATTGTTTCCCAACTATATGAGTTCCACGGGAAGACGGAAAGTCGGAAACAAATAAATTAATTTTTTTGGTCATAAAATAAATAAATTAAACTATACCTATATGCAATAAGCACAACTTCCCAAGTAAATTGCAGGAAATTAAACACAATCTGGATAAAAAGAAGGCAGGGCTACGAGATAGACATAAATGATTCACAACATGAACAAAAGTAAGCACACCTTCAATAGAACAAAGTTCATTGTGGCTGAGGTCTAGCATGCTAACCCACAATAATTTCTCAATAGACCCTATTCGTGATAAGGATATATTATTTAGTCGTACACACTTATAATTACCAATGCTTGCAGAAGACAAATTTTTATAACTACAGCAGTGTCTCTGCAGAGACTCCCTGTTGGAAGTTACCTGCAATACCCACAAAATGTGATAAATAAATTATAGAATCCAATATTTAGAAATCCAATAAAATAGCCTATCCAATCACTTCAAGTGAAGTTGAAACACATAGCTACTGACATCATTTAGGACCAGTCTTAGCAAGAAGCAAAATTGCAACACCCAGAACAGCGGATAATGTGCTAGGGCAACAAATGCTTTATCACTTCAGAAATTATATTATCCGATTCAAGTGTCATAAGCATCCTATAAACAAGGTATCAATACTATCCAATTCCCTGGTACTAAAACAATGGTTGAAACACAGATGCATCAACATGGGTGTATTCATTCATCACTTTCATCCCTAAATTAGATTATTTGATTTTAAAGCATTGAAGTCAGTGTAGTCCAGACAAAAAGGTATTGACCCGAGGCGCACATGTAGCAGCACCATCGACAAGTAAGGTCACATCCATAAAGGATTGAGGATTATGCTTGACTACATGAGAAGAAGAGAGCATTACCTCCTGCGGGAAAACTAAGCTCTGCTGATCTTTGTAATACTGAGAATGCAAGGATCCAACTTTATTAAGTCTTTATAAAGTTCAAGAACTTCTTTAGAATCGACTGTTTTGTTTGTAAATCGGGACAAAAGAACATTTATAGCTGTCAACAATCTTGCAAGCGTCAGAATTCCAATTTTACTGCCAAAAAAAAAAAAAAAAAAGACAAGTTGGATGACTTAGAAAAATAAGGAAATGTAACAAAAGGGCAACTTCTAAATTCAAAGCGGCCATAGCTATGAAACCAGCCTACCAGAATAACAAGTTCTGGAATAAATCTATTTCATTAGCAACAATCGCTGCACGCCAATTTGAAGTGTTTGGCTCATGAACATCATTAATAATTAGCTGATCAAGAGAAACTACTTCATGTGGCTCCTGCGATTTTGTTTGGAGTGCATGAAAATTTTCATCCTTCCACAAAATTATATCCCCATCCAGGTCTTCAACTTTACCTCGTTCAGTTTCTCCCAGGCATAGATGCACTTTGAAGTTAAACTGTGTCGGATGGCTATAAGGAAAGCCGTTTTGAGATATGATGCCCTGAGACTGTCCAACACTAATTTCCAGCAGATAAGGTTCAGAAGAATGAGGGTTTGCAGCTGGAAATATAATATGAGTAACCCAAGCTTGGAAAAACTGGGATCTATTTTGTATAAGTGGAGTCCAGTGCAGATCATTTTTTGTGCAAAACGAAGATTCAATGGTTATTGTCGATGAATTTACACCTTGAACAGCTTTAGTAAAATAAAGTATCAGTGGAAATGTTCCTGAACTGGAATGGAAGCTGTCAAACTGAGACAAAGAACAGTCATCTGAGCACCTATTTCTCGATAGAAGGACATTAGATCCATGGGAAGGCCAAGAAGAAACAAGAAAAGGAGCATCCACGTTCACCGTTTGCTCAAGAAGTGAAAAATGATAAAACCAACCACTTTGATCTTCCGTACCCGCGACAATAGCACCGTCCACAAGCTCATACTCATCATGCAAAACCTTCTCTTTTGAGGAAAATCCTTGAGCCTTTTTCTTCAGCAAACCAGACAGAAGTACTCTGCAAGTTCCTCAATTAGATTCAACTAGTAATAAACATGTTTAAGCAAGGGTGCATCATAACGCAGAAGATGGAATCACATAATTGAGCCTTCCAAATGTTGTAAATATATTTCCAACGTAAACTGAAAAAAGTAGCCTTGTGAACTACTATATGTACGGGTTTTTTTGTTTGGTCAACGCTGGGAGGTGGGGAAATATTACTTGGGTTTTTCAAGGTGCTGCTGAGGGGGAGAGGGAACACCTCAACCACTGAGGTAGGAACCCATTGGCACTATATGTATGGGTTTGTTGGTGGAAAATGGTAATACAAGAAGATGCATGACATGTTACAATCCGTTAACAAAACAAAAGAAGCAGCAAGAGAAGAACCAAAATTACAAGTAACAAAAACGAGGAAACATAATTTACTGAGATCACAGCAGAGTCAGAGTTATAAATAGATCATATTCAGACTAAAGCAGCTGTTTGGTGACAACATATTCGGATCAAACAATCAACTTGAAATGGTTTCCAATTCCAATTATTAAACTTAAATTGGTAAAAGAAAATCCAAGTGCTACCTACGATGGTGCCACACTGAGTAATTGCTCAAATTGTCCTGGTTATCTTGTATCATTTCGTTGGTAAACTTCAATTCCTCATGGTCTGATGTATTGAACAATGCAGCTAGAAATCTGAAAAATGAAAATAAGAAAAGAAAAAGGAACCAACTAAATTAAATAAGTTGAGGTGTCAGCACAAAATGGAAATTGGTAGCTGAAGTTTGACCTGCAGTGATTCCAAGCATGGAAATTACGGGAATCACGCTTGAGCAATGTTTCAAGAAGCTGGAGTTCGTGGTCTAAATAATCATTCAAATAAGATGAAGAAGAATGAGCCTTGCTTAGCCTTCTTAGCACCCATTCACGATGATACCACGCTCCGTAGGCTTTAGGATTCGTTCCCAACGCAATCTCAACCTACAGGAATAGGAACAATCAATAAGAGACATCAATTTCAAGTCTCTCAATCCACAAAACAAATCAAATCAAAATCAAACAAACCAGTCTAAGTTCTGGGTCGAAAATGGAGTTGAAGTCTGGGTGGGAAGCAGCGAGTTTGTGTTGGACAGCGAGCTTTCTGTAGTTCCAAGCAGTGTAAAAGTCGGGGTTTATCTGGAGGGTTTTGGCACTGAGGTCGAGAGCTTCCTCGTTATAAATCTTCTTGTGGTGGTTGTATAGGAGTTGAGACTGGAGGGACCCAAGCTTTTTGCCCTTGCCTGCTGAACCTGCTTCATCTTCTCTTGTCGGGGCTTTGCGGGGTCGTCCGTGCATTTTAAGATCACAGAGACAACCCTTTTTCTCCCTTTCCTCCACAAATCTTCCTTCTGTTTTTAAGAGGAACCAAAACAGTAGTTATTAGGGTTTAGGGTATGCAAACAATGGTTTCTTTGTAAAGGTTTTAGCCCAAACGCAAACAAACAAATAAATAAATAAAAAACCAAGTCCGTCTTTGAAACAACCATGAGCCCAAAATATTATGTCCACCGATTTGCATCGATGATGGGTTAGCGTTTGCTTGAATTCTAAACTCGTATAAATAATTTATATGCACAGAGACAGAGATACAAACCAGAAGGTTGAACTCAACAGCATCACTGAATGGTTGAGACTTAAGGAAACCGTACAGCAAGCGAAGTGCATTTTCATTCATACGTTTGAGGGAAGAAAAAAAAGACAAAAAAAGGGAAAATGGTGAATTGAAATTACTCAGACGACCAAGAAGAAAACAGCCTGCAATACAGGGCTAAACTACGGAAAAAAAAACTAGTTCGCCCTGAAACAAGTCCATTAAACTTACTTATATAAGATAAGAAAATTTAAAGTCATACGAAAATTCTCATTGTAGATGGAATTAAAAGAAGGCATACATTCAAAACTAGTTCTGCCATTTAAAGATCCGAATCCTAAATCCTTCCTAATCCTCTTCTGCATCTGCTTTATCCTTTCTTTTTTTCTTCTTTTTTTTCTCACTCTTATCAGCCTCGTCATCAGCGGCAGTGGGAGTCGCAGCACCATTGTTCTCGGCCTCTTTGTTTTTCTTCTTCTTTTTCTTCTCAGACTTTTCCGTTTCAGGTGAACCAGCTTCAACTTTATCTTTGTGTTCCTTCTTCACCTTCTTCTCTGACTTCTCCACATAGGAAGCTTCCAAAACACCATTCTCTTTGTCCTTTTTCTTCTTCTTTTTCTTTTCTGACTTCTCAACTTCTTCACTTTTGCTTTTCTTAGCAGGAACAGGAACAGGGCTCTCTGCCCTTTCCTCTAGTTTTCGTTTACACCCCTCCTTAGCTTCCTCTTCATCCTTGTTGTTGTCCTTTTTCTTCTCCTTCTCCTTCTCCTTCTCCTTCTCCTTCTCCTTCTCTGCCACGGCAGGTTCAGTGCAGAGCGCAGCAGCAGTGCCTGCAACAATAAAATCCCCACCTGTAGGTAAAACCACATTCCTGATCCATTCTTGAGGGGTACTCTCAGTAGGCTTCCCGTGCCTATCCAATTTCCCTTCTGCAATTAACTTCTTCTTCTTGGACGCCCTTGGTCCCAATCCCCACTTCCTTGGGTAAGTATCCCGATCCATCACCACCCTCTTAATCTTTGCCACCACACCATGATCACAAGTTGCCATCACAGCAGTGGTCATCTCAGCAATTCCCAATGCAATTGCTTCTCCTTTGGTACTCATAAGCACAACTTCCTCTCCAACCTCAATATCATTCTCAAACCTGAGCAGCCCTGGAATCATTAACTTGGCACCATAGCAGATGGCATTCACTGCTGAGTCCTTGACAACCAATCTCTTATAACTGGTCAAGAGCACCTCAAGAGGCATAATGACCCTCCTCAAATAACTCTCATCCCTGTAATTATCGTACACCCATTGAGCATCCATGACATCGTGCATGGTAACCATGTTGTCTTTCTCGCCCATAATCCCAGACCTGACCCTCCTTAGCTCCTGCATATGCCCTCCCACACCAAGAAGCAAACCCAAATGGACACAGAGTGTACGCACATAGGTTCCTGCCTCGCAAGAAATCCAGAAAATGACCAAATGCTTATCTGCATCAAACTCAAGAAGCTTGCTTTCATATATAGTCCTAATCCTAAGCTGCCTCTTGACTGCTGATATCAAAGGCGGCTTCTGAAAGACAGCCCCAGTGAGGGCTTCAAGGGCACGAGCCACCTTGGCAACATCAGGCACGGCTGAATGCAAGCGTGCAACACAGACATACTCTTTCCCTGCACCCTGCTGGGACTTGACAAGTCGCGTGGCTCGGTCAATGCAGACAATGAGATTACCCGTAACCTTAGGATCCAGAGTACCACTGTGGCCAGTTTTCTCTACGCGAAGGATGCGTTTAATCCAAGCGACAACCTCGTGCGAAGAGGGGTTGGCGGGCTTGTCAAGATTGATAACACCATATCGGATGTACTCGGCAAGAGGGCGCTTAAGGGGCGAATACCCGGAGGGAAGAGGGGTGTAGTGTCCAGTTCGAACATTGAGGCGGTCATAGTTTTTGAGAAGGATAGGCCACTGAGAGGTGTCCATGGAGGGAGTCGAGCTCTGGGGCTTAATCATGAAGTTTTTGTCCAAATCATTGTCTTTATCTCTATGCTTTTTCTTCTTCTTCTTCTTCTCTATATCCGCCCCTTTCGCCACAGCCTTCACTGGGGCTCGATCATCATCAGACGAAGCCATTTCCTGCACATTAAACAGAACACAAATGAAAAAAGAAAAACTAGAACAGCAGGTAAAACCCAACATCAAATACAAATTTTATTATGGGCAATATATAAGAGCAAATAATCGCTCTGATTTTTCCATTGTCAAACAAAAAAAAGCTTCATTAATCATTATATGCTTGGGGATATTGACTTTCCAAAACAAAGCATCATCATTACGTTCCCAGTCCAAAGATTAACACAAAATAGCAGGGGTTTTACAAATAAACTAGTTTCAGGTGCAGTGAAATGTTAGGAACCCTATCAGCTTCTAAAGACAAAAGAAGAGACTTTCACATAAAAATCACTTCAGGTATTCATAACAGAAAACCCAAAAGAGGGCAAGTAGAAAATCAACACTTTTTACTTAAAAGCACCTAATCGGAATGGTTCGGCGGCGGCAGAGATGGAGAGCCAGATGTGCGGCGGCGTCGAGGAAGAGAAGAAATATGTCGCCTGACGGGTAGGGGCTTTAATAAGAGAGAGAAGAGAGGCGAGGGGAGAGAATGGCGGGAGTTAGGGTTATGCAATTAACCCTGCTATTTTATTTTTGGGTTTTTAGGTTGAATGGTACTAAACTCTGACCGGTTCGCATTTTTGTCCTTTAATTTTTAAAATTGTTCTCTTAGTCCTTTAATTTTAATTTTGTTATGACAAATGGTCTCACAATTTAGTTATGTTAATTTTTTCATTAAATTTATGAGTAAAAGAGTCTTTTCATGTTAGTTTTATTTCTCCCCATTGTGAAACTCTCCTTCCCATTAAAATCAGTTGCAACCTCTTGCCAATACTTTTATTGGAAGACAATATAATGAGGTATCCACAAAGATAATGTAGGATGAGTGTGGACATTTGTGTTTTATTTATGGTCATTGTGATGTTGATGATGATAATAGCGTTGAACATGTCTGGAAAGTGTATGGGAGCAAGCGCAGTGAAAACTTTGGAGCTAATGTAATTCTATAAATTACTTATGCAATCTTGAAATGTTATTAGTTATGAAAATGGCTTATGGAATCTGAAAAGTTTGGTTATTTCTATTCTTAACTCATTGACCTCAAGTGATCTCGATTTGCAAATTGCATCCTCAAAATGAAACTCTGAATTTTTAAGGTCAGTAGCTCTCCTATATTTCTTGAACGTTGGTAGGCGAATCCTCTGTTTTTTTGTCACATAGCTACTGTTATTCTCATCATTTGAGGTGTTCCCATCAGAATATAAAGCATTAGAACATGCCCCATCATCAGAAATCTATCCTAGCCCTTGAGCTTCAGTCTCAACATTCACTTGTTCATTACAAGGCATATCAGAAATACCTTTTGAACAAATTTCAGAGCAAAGGCGAGTTTCACAATGGAGAGAAATAAAACCAACATGAAAAGACCCATTTACCCTAAATGTAACTAAAAATTTGACAAAATTGACGATGTGACCATTTGTCCTAACGAAATTGAAGTTAAAGGACCAAAAGAACTATTTTGAAAATTGAGGGACCAAAATGCGAATTGAGTAAAAATTTAGGGACCATTCAACCTAGAAACCCCCTTTTTTTTTTCTCTCAAATGGGAGGGCCTTTAGATAAAAATTACAAATTCTTGGCTAAGAGATTGGATTACTTTGGAAAAAAAAATCCTAGACTTTCTCTTCCCCTATAAGTCTTAAAGGAAAACTCCATAAGGGGAGGAGGAGGAAGAAGCGTCATTGCCTCTCATCCCCTCATATTTTATCGTCTTTTCTTTTTCGGTTAGTGAATAAGTCCACTTGGGCGTTTTGAATAAAAGGCCCTCGTCTTTTCCTTTTATAAATACTTACACAAGCAAAATAAGAATGAAACTAACTGCATTGGATTGGATTCTCACAAGCAAATCCGTCATCCAATTCAATCATGTCGGTTTCAAAAATTAGTAAAGTAATTGTCAAATAATCAAAATAAAATTGAATTGAATTGGATTTGATCGGCCAGTTTGGACAAATTGGAGACGTCTAATCTGCTACTTGGGCAAGACCAAATGTCTCATCACTCTGCCCAAACACACTCAAAAATCTCTTCTAACTCAGGCACCAGAGTATTGTGGGTATGTATGTGTCATACCAACGCCACTTAGGCGACGTGTTTCACCCTTGCCACTGCTCCCTAGAGCACATCCATCGTGGCTCTAGACTTTGACATCCAAAGTCTTAACATTCACCATACTAGAATCTCACGTCAATGGACATCATGAATTTGGCTATACATGTAGAGCACTTTCATATTTTTGTATAAATTTAGTTGTGCTTCTCGATAGGGCTTAGGGTTTAGGCTTCAAATTTTTTTCTTTTAATTTTTTCAGTTTTCATTTTTTAAAGACATTTTATTTTAATCTTTAATTACTTTTTGAATATTTTAGTTCAAATTTACGATTTTAGTATTTAAATTGATGTAATATGACGGTAGGATGAATTTGACACAAAATAGGAAATTAGAGGATAATTGGCGTGAAAAAAAGAGTAGATGACCAAAACGAAACTCGACATAAGTGCAAGTAGGGGTCGGCATTTGGCTTGCGAGTCCATGGGCCGATGTGGACCCGTGTATAGGTCATGGGTCGTCCCGTCCCGTTGTTTAGTGGGCTGAGCTTGGGTTGTGTGCTTAAAGCCCAGCTCGGCCCATAGGTATAGCCCTTTCGAGCCCATGAAAGCCCAGCCAACAAGTCCATATACATATATATATATATATATATATATACAGTTCCGATCTCTTGGACCACAGGAGTCCAAGAGATTTGTGGTCACTCACCGCTGAATGTAAATTCAACGGTTCACTCAATCTTGAACTCCTTTTAAGAAACTTTTTTGAACCATTAGATTAATATCCAACGGTGAGTGACCACAATCTCTTGGACTCTTGTGGTCCAAGAGATCAGGACTATATATATATATATCATATTATAATATATAAATATAACTGGGATTGGGATTAAGGCTAGTAACAACTCGTTTTAGAGCTGTTGGTTTAGTAAAGTCCCGTTCCAAGCCTAATAGCTCGATTAAAAAAAAAAGGCATTTGCCATTAGGCATGGAAACACGCTCATATAACATAGCCGGTCTCACTCAATCTCTAAGACCTAGCTGCTCTCACTCGACCTATCCATCAGGCACAGAAACACGCTTGGTAAAGTCCAGTTGCTTTGCTACTATTATGAACTTGTTGTGAAATTATTGCAAGCGCACAATCCATACAAGTAATATAGGAATAAGTAGAGTGTCGTTCCCACGAAGACTGTAATTTCCTATTAACTACCAATTATGATTAATGCATAAGTTTATTTGAACAGTTGATTAAGAAGATTGATTAATTTTAAGAAAACTAAAACAATTATGAAAAATAACAATTTAATTAACAATAGAAAATTAAGATGATGAGACACTAGAGCATCCGACTTCACCATAACCAATTCTACTTAATTCTTATAGCCAATTAACCCTAATTACTATCCATGTTGACAGTTGGTTTCTCCTAATTCATTCGATATCCCCTCTCGGGCTCAACCAAAAGTATTCTCAATTAACAACCAATTCTCTCTCGAGCAACGGATTTAGAAAACCAAAAACCAATTAAGTTCTATGAGAACCTACAAGAAAACTGCATGAGTCATGTTAGTCCCTCTCGGGCACTCATTCAAGTCATGGTATTTGTTACAAGAAGCAAACACCAAACATCTCCTCTCGGTCTCCGCTTGGATCATCAATTAAATATTAGCTAGATATTTAAATCATTAAGAACAGTAACAAATACTCAACATGAGATAATAATCAGAAATTAATATAACGATAGAAATTAAGTATTCAAGGTTAGGCTACATCGTAGCCCTAGCAAGGGAAATTAGTTCATGACAGAAGAAAATATAAACAAGAGAATTATTGTCATAAAACCAATTTGGCCGATGGACTTGATCTTCAGAATCTTCACAGGAACACCTTCAAAAGCTCCTCAAATAATGCAGCAGCAAATTCTTGGCTTCCTCTGATATTTCTCTGGTTGAATGAAAGTTGGTGGAAAAATATGGTAGAGAAGACGATGGTGGAAAAAGATGCCCTGGCTATTAGGTTAACGCTTTGTATTTATAGGCCAAGGGACTCCTCCAAAAATAAGGAAGATAATATTTATTTAGGAAGGAAAGGAAAAATAGGAATATTAGAAAAACTAAGACCTATTCTCAAAAGGAAGTAACATGCGGCTTAGTCAAAGAGGGAATTTGCTTTGGGGTTTTAAAGGGAAAATAGGAAAGTATTCTCAAGGGTCCAGCCGATACCCACAATTTGCTCCAAAGCCTTGCTAGGTATGATTTCCTACAAAATCTTCACCAAACGCATTAAACTAACCAATTTCACATGAAAACAATGCAAATAAAGATAGATTATATATGCAAAATATGAATCTATCAGAACTCTAGGTTTAAATTATTTGCAATTTGTGAATGGTTAAAGATGATGGGCATTGATCAATTAACCATTGACTCAAAACTTTTAACTTTACAAACTTTATTGTTTATGTTATTTGATATCTATAGAAGAGTGTAATGTCTGATGTGGGTTAAAATGTGCAAACTTCAATTGTAACTTCAACTACTTTGAGCCAAGCTCCTGGTGCTACAGTTGTCCTTATTATGATAAATTTCTCTGAGCCAAGCTCCTGGTTCTATAGTTGTCCTTATTATGAGAAATTTCTCTATGCAAGGCTTGAAAAAGGCATAGCTATATTCTTCTTCCACTGCTACTTCTGAGTTATAATTTTACCATTTAGGCCCGTGAAAGCCTAGCCCATGGGCCGGCTCGACCCCCGCCGTTTATTTCCTCAAGTCTGAAAATGCCCGGCCTGGCCCCAACTATTGACGAGCCCTAATAAATAAATATACATATTACACCACGTTACGTATGATTGTCACGTCGAAAACCTTTTACACGCCTCAGTGCTGCCGCTCCTCTTTTGAGTCTCTGAATTTTCATGCACTCTATTCCGACGCTCTCTCCAAAGTTGTAAGGTAAATCTTCATTTTGTTAGCATTTTTTTCTTCTGATTATCGTCGCCTGCCAAGTCTTTGTCCTCCTTGGTTATGGTGATTTCGGAAGTGGAAGGTTCCAGCGAAGTTGAGGCAAATTTCTTGTAACTTAGGATTCTGTGTTTCATTTTCAGTTTTCAATTTGGTTGCAGCTTGCTTTTTGCTGGGCTTGGTGGCTCTGTATTTAGTCCATTTAAACACACAACTTTTGTTCAGATTTCTTCTTGTTTCACTCAAAGACTCATAAATATATCATCACACATGTGAATACTTAATTGACTTTAGCTGTATATGTGATTCCGAGACTAACAAAAATCTCAGCTAATCATTGGAACACCTCTCTAATTAAGCAACTCAACAATTATTTGTTTAAATTGTTTTTTTTTTCTATTGATAATTAATCCAGTTTGCATCTTATTTTCGCGTGTCATCAACAATTGTGTGGGATTGCTGGTTACAGTAATTCGTTTTTCTTTTTCATCATGAGATTGAGTTTTGTGAAGAAATTGATTGTTGAATATTCTGTGTAGGATTGACTGTTTAGTTGTTGCTGCTTATAGATTCCATGCTAATGGTAATTTTGTAGTTTTGTATGGCACCTTCTCGTAGGTATTTCCAAATGCGTTATTGAAGTTAAGGGTTGTTGGCTCCTATATCCTGTCCTCAAATATTTTTAAAGCAGAAAGACTCTAGTCTTGATGATCTATTCATTTTTGTCTGTGGTGTTACAGTTGGTGCAGCTAATACAATTTTTGGTTGACAAGTGAATTGTGTTTTTTTAAGTAGTGAATGAAGATACTAGATGTTTTAATGTTGAATTATGTTTGAGTTTGTTTGGGTACTTGGGTTTGGTACTTTTAGTGTATTTTATGGTACCTTCATGTTTCAGTCCAAAGATAAATGGTAGATGTTAACTTGATTCTGTTTTTGTGTAGACAGACAGACTAATATAAGTAAACATGGTGCAATATAATTTCAAGAAGATGCCTGTGGTACCAAATAGGAAGGACTTCATTGACATTATCCTATCTCGCACCCAGCGACAGACCCCAACCGTAGTCCACAAGGGTTCTGCCATTTCCAGCCTCCGGAAGTTCTATATGCGAAAAGTCAAATGTACCGAACAGAATTTTCATGAGAAGCTCTCTACAATCATTGATGGGTTTCCCAGGTTGGATGATGTGCACCCATTCTATGGTGACCTCCTTCATGTTCTCTACAACAAAGACCACTACAAGCTTGCACTTGGTCAAGTCAATACTGCAAGGAACCTTATTGGAAAGATTTCTAATGATTATATGAAATTGTTGAAGTATGGTGATTCACTTTACCGCTGTAAGTGTCTCAAGGTTGCTGCTCTTGGTCGCATGTGCACGGTTGTAAAGAGGATTGGCCCTAGTTTAGCTTACCTAGAACAGATTAGGCAACACATATCAAGACTACCTTCAATTGACCCAAATATCCATACTATACTGATTTGTGGCTATCCGAATGTTGGAAAGAGCTCATTCATTAACAAGATCACTAGGGCTGATGTGGATGTCCAGCCGTATGCTTTTACCACAAAGTCACTCTTTGTGGGACAAACAGATTACAAATTCTTGAGGTACCAGGTAATTGATACACCAGGGATTTTGGACCGACCATTTGAAGATCGTAACATTATTGAGATGTGCAGCATCACAGCGTTGGCGCATTTGAGAGCTGCTGCTGTGTTGTTCTTCTTGGACATCTCGGGGTCTTGTGGGTACAGCATTGCCCAGCAGGCAGCTCTGTTTCACAGCATTAAATCTCTATTTATGAACAAACCATTGATAATAGTCTGCAACAAGACTGATTTGCAGCCATTGGAGGGTATATCTGAGGAAGACATGAAGTTGGTTATGGAGATGAAATCTGAAGCAATGAAGACAGTGATTGGTCTAGGAGGTGAGGCTACAAGTGATGAGGGGGTACTCTTAACCATGAGCACTTTGACTGAGGATGGGGTGATTTCTGTAAAGAATACAGCTTGTGAGAGGTTATTGAATCAGAGAGTGGATTTGAAGATGAAATCCCAAAAGATAAATGACTTCGTAAATCGTTTTCATGTTGCAATGCCACAGCCACGTGACCAGAAGGAAAGGCCTCCATGTATACCTCAATCAGTTCCAGAAGCTAAGGCCAAGCAAGCAGGGGACAAGGAAAAGAGAAACACGGAAAAGGATTTGGAGAATGAGAATGGTGGTGCAGGTGTGTACTCTGCTAATTTGAAGAAGAATTATATCTTAGCTAATGATGAATGGAAAGAGGATGTCATGCCAGAAATTCTTGATGGGCACAATGTGTATGACTTTGTTGATCCTGACATTGTGCATAGGCTTGAGGAGTTGAAACGAGAGGCAGAGGAGGGCGATGATGAGTTTGAGATGGATGACATGGAATTGACTCCAGAAGAGCAAAAGACATTGGTCGAGATAAGGAAAAAGAAAAGCTTGCTCATTCAACAACATAGGATGAAGAAAAGTACGGCTGAGAGTAGACCAACTGTACCAAGGAAATTTGACAAGGACAGGAAGTTCACGTCAAAGAGAATGGGGAGGCAGCTATCAGATTTGGGGCTTGATGCTAGAATGGCAATTAACCGAGCCCGCAGCAGATCTGTCCCTAGGAGGGGCCGGAAGAGGGAGAGATCAGTTGACAGGGGTGATCCTGGCTTTGGGGATGCCATGGATATGGATGTGGATACACCCAACAAGAAGCTGCGAATGATTTCTAGATCCCGTTCGAGGTCAAGATCAAGGCCTCCAAGTGAAGTTGTCCCTGGTGAGGGCTTCAAGGACTCTTCTCAAAAGTCCCAGGCGCTAAGAAAGGCCAAAAAATCTGTTAAGAAGAGAAACAAGGATGCTCGCTGCGGAGAGGCAGATAGAGTGATTCCCACTTTAAAACCAAAGCACTTGTTCTCTGGAAAACGATCAATTGGAAAAACCCAAAGGCGCTGAGATATTTGGAGGTACCTCAGACATATTACATCAATTTTGATTAGCCTTGTCTTTGTTTTGAGCAACCCTTTAGTGAAAAAAAAGAAAAACAGAAAATCCTATGGGGTGACTTTCTAATTCCTGTCTGAAAGTTCTCGAGTTTTAGCTCTATATGCTAGAGGTAGGTTGCAAATTTATAATCTACATTATTCTCTGATTTTCACTGCCCTTAGAAAAAGAAATACGATTTCATATGTCCAGTTTTCCTTGTTCTGTTGCATACTCACTAAGCCGCAAGGAGACCTATTTTTCGCATATTACTTCATGTCTCTAGACCAATTGGAGCAGGCTTTTTTTGTGCACAATCTTTTTGAAGTTTTTCTTCTATTAAGCAATATGCCTTTTGTTCTTGCAGGGAAGTAAGTTTATGCTTTTTTGTATTCTGCACCATGGAGTTTACATGCGGTTGAAAGAGTTGGTTCGTTTTTGGTCCAGCAGGCGTTTGCAGTATGCAAGATCATGTGCATGAGGTCTAATAATTTCCTTAGTTCTTAATTGTTTTTGTTAAGGCAATTTTGGATCCTAGATATGCCTAGTTACAATATTTTTGAGTAACGTCCAACTCAACCATCTCATCTTTCCAAAGGCAATTACTCTAGTCCTCAGAAAGATGTCATGAATCTCATTTTATTCCCTAGAACTAGAAGTGATATTGATGTCCTGCTTTACTCAAGTTCGTTAGAATTTCTGTTCAAGATGCTGACTTGGCACGCAAGAGACTCATTTTGTTCCTTATATGTATGACACATGTGCAAAAGAAAAAAATAATAAAAAATTGCTGCTTAAAAAGATTGAATTTATGTATAAAACTAAGAACATTCAAGAAATAAAAAAAAAAAACTCCCCAGGTTCTCCTTCCCCACCTCCCCACTTGGTCACTCCAGTTTAGGGCTCGTCAATGGGCCGGGCCGGGCTTTAAAGAGGAGAGAGAAAATATCGGGTCGGATTTTTTTAGAAAATTTAAAGCCCAAGCCCGACTCATGAGACAGGCTTGAGGAAGCCCATTTGGCCTGGCCTAAACGGGCCCTATTTCATTAAAAAAAAATCATAAACTTAATAATAAGGGCATTTTAGTCCAAATTTGAGATTAAACTCACTTAATTACAATATTTTCACATCAAACCAACTTCATAAAACACTCAATAAAGTCATACAACTTATAAGATTTTTCACAAAAATAATAAAACCAAGTATTATTTTTGAGGTTATTACATAATTAGATCGTAATACGTTTTAAGAAATAATTTTAAAAAATAATAAGTATCAAAAAAATATTTTTTTAAAGGATGGTATGAATAAATATGCAAATATTTGGTGATGTGTTCAAGAAAAGCATGATTATATTTGGTGGTACGATTATGTTTCGTGATATAATTATATTTGGTGATGTGATATGTTGTTCATCTTATTTATATATATATAATTGTTGAATTAATAATTGACACAAATTAATGTGTTAATCATCCAATTATAAACTAGGAATGAGTAAATAAAAGTAAATGAAATGAAACAAATTATATATGTGATTTAAGTGATATAATCCTAAACTTAAACTCTTATTTATACATAATTATATATGTATGCAGGCTTAACAGGCCAGGCTTTTGTGGGCGGGTAGGGCCGGGCTTTCTTGGGCTTAATCAGGCCTGGCTTATGGGCCGAGCCAGGCTTCAGACACCCAAGCCCAAGCCTAGCCCGGCTCAAGGCAAGCCGGACCATCTCAAAACCCATAACGGGCCGGATCAGACTTTTTTCCAATGGGCCAGGCGGGCCCCCATCGGCCTATGAGCCCACGGCCCAAATGATGAGGTCTACCCTAGTTAGTAGTGTAAATGAACTGAGCCAAGCTAAGCTCAAGTTTGTTCATGGAGCTATGGCTTAATTTGGCTAGTTTCTTTTACGAGCCAAGATCGAATGAGTTAAAACAAACCACAACCTGAGGTGGTTGTAATTTCTGTACTTTTGTGTTTGTTGATCGTGCTTATATTATTTTGCACTTGTTCAATCTAGTAGATTAATGGTGTGATTTCCTAACAAAGATTCTCAATTTCTCATCAACTTCAAGCATGTATATAACTTGAAATTTCTGCATAGCTTCTTGGTCTTGTGGGAAACAAGAAGCATCATTATCATTTTATCATGTATTATCTTTTTGGTCGCTATAGGAGATGAATATACCTTTAGGATGGGAAAATCTTGCTTTTTTTCATTAGGCTAATGGTGACCTAAATATTCTTCATGTTTTTATCTTTCAATAGTATATTGCTTATCTTCAAAGCAAGAATCACATGCTCTTTTCGTGTAAGAATTTTCCCCTTTTGGGTTTCTTGAGAAAATGCTCTCTCAGTGCTTCATTACTATTTATTGCTGTTGCCACCGTACAAAAAGGAAAAGAAAGCATAAAAAGCATAAAGAAGAAGGGAAAAGAAAACAACAAAAGAAATTGGTGACAACTTATAGTATCTAAATCCTTTCCCTTAATAATAATATGAACTTTTGTGTTTAACTATTGTTAAGAGTAAATGAAACCCGTGCACTAGTAGTAGTTTAAATGATTTTGAGTATCTTCACTTATTGCTAATTAATTTTGGTTTTGAGTATCAAAACCATAGTATGTGTTCTCTACGTGTTTAGCTTGATTCACACGTGCGGAGGCGTGCTCATACTATTTATGTACATGGGAAACGAAATAGGTGCATGAGTAGTTTAAATCATATTGGGCCACATTCTAACAACTATTTAAAGTTTAAATCTCCCCTTATATAGACTACTTGGAAATAAATGATTACAATCAAGGAGCTCATATCCAAGTTCAACAAAATATGTTTTTTCAATGCTGATTACCCTTCGGTCTCTTTATCATTTCCTTTTTCTTTTGTTTCCATATGTTCCCCACCTAGGTTAGGCTGATCACGTCCAACGTACTCTTTGTCTACCTATGAGTGCACATGTCCAAAAGCTTCTTCCTTCCCTCCACTATTTCATCAAAGAAGTCATCAAGCTGCTCAATTATAGCCTCAACCCCACTTCTCAACAACCCAAAGCAACTTTTCAACTTGTCGACACTATCTTGGATATCATGAATCTCTGCTTCATGCTCCACCATTCTCTCCAACTCACCTCTCACCTCCTCCATCAAAGATTTCGTTTCCCGGAACTCATGAAGAAGCAATCCATGAGGCGGCCCTGGGATCTGCTCGAACACATTCGCCACTCTTCGCTGCAATCTCGCTACTGAAACCATGAAATTTGAGCCAAATATCACACTGCCTTCCAGCCCTCCTTCCTCTTGAAAACTTGATCCTGGCAAATAATATACAATCCCGCTTAGCAGGATCATCAAAAGCAATGAGCTAACGTTCCTCATTGCATACATGACGCCACGAAAGCCACTGAACCCATTGAACTTGGACCCCATTGAGACAATGTTTTCATTGATGCGTAGTGATAGCTGCTCAACTCTTGTTTCCATCAAGGCCTTATTATCATGTTCCAAACCAATAATTTCCATTTGGTATGCACTTACTGCCCGGATAACCTAGGCAAAAAAGTGAGCATTAGGTTGATTCATATACATCGTTCAGATTCACATTTTAACAACATAAGCATGTCTGGCAACATGAATATGTAAGACAGCACTACCCATGCATATGTTTCCTATATGTATATGTAGTGGAATAATTTTTTTTAATTTTTTTATAAAATTTAAATTGACTACATTGTACTAACCTGGTTAGAAGTTTGTTCATTCAAGTAGTAGTGGAACTCATCTGTGGAGGACAGGACATTGGCTCCAGCTGCGAAAACATTTTCCATGCAAGAGACTCCTAATTTAAGAACATTGCAAGCTTCCCAGAGCCTGGAGCTTTCATCCATGTACTCATCGAGCCACTTCTCTCCTATGGGTAAGTGAAGCTTTTGAACCAAAGTGGTCAACTGAGAATGGAAGGACTTGAGAGATGAGAGTACCTTCTGAAGGAATTGGATTGACATGAAACTATGGGAGAGGAAAGATTGATCAAGATTGTTGAGTTCATGAGTGAGAAAGTTGTAGAAGCCACTGACAGAAGTTGAGGTGCATGAAGGATCCATCATGGAATAAAGATGATAAAGAAAAAGAAAGGATATTGGTATGGTGGTGAGAGTATGACGGACATTTATAGGTATATTTTTTAAGAAGAAGAAAATTATAAGCAATGAAAGAAGTGGGTTGCTTCAAGAGCTCAAGTTTCTATAGGTTAATAATGTTGTTTGGTGAAATTATGGGTGTTTCCTACAGGGTTGAGTGGAGGGGATGATTGGGAATATCTTCTGCTTCATGGTTAAGTGGGCATATAATAACTAAAGAAATATGTAGAGAGAGAAAGATAGAAAGAGAAAACTAAGGAGTATGTTTGTCAACTTCTCTTCATTTTACTTTTTCTTACTTGATTTCATTCTAGATTTTATTTGTTTTTATCAACCTTCCTAACTTTCTCACCCTCATCTTCTTTCAAATTAACAAGAAAGGTTATGTTGTAGGTTTTTCTTCTTTTCTTGTAACCTTCGTAAGGCTTTATGTTTTGGTCCGGCCATAATGTCATAGGCAGGATATGAAAAGATAACCCCAAAAAAAAAAAAAAAAAAAAAGCAAGCCAAAATGTTCAAGCTCTTTATCACACAAGATGTTGGATTGTGCTTCCTACGCTGTAAAGTTTGACCACTTTGAATGAGATCCTTCTCCACATTCTTCCATTTTGATTTGGTTCTCTTTTGGATTGAGTGCTCTTGGCTTCTTTACCTCTTCTCTTCCCCATTTTTCTACACCTCCCAACATGGCACCTTTTTTGTTTTCTTTTCCTACTTAAGCTGTATTTTATTTTTGTTTGGCACTTTTGAAAAGGAAATGGATGAATGGATTTTGTGTATCGAGACTAGTTTTATGTTCAAAACACAGATTTGTTTCTCTTTTGGTACCCAACATTCTAAATTGATTATGGAACGGAATATTATAAAGCTTGCACATGTCTCAAATGATTCTAAAGTGATAGGTCGTTCCTAGGATGGACCATGCACAAAAGGAGCAAAAGCCTAGCAGGTATAGCCTTTTAAGTTGTAGCTAGGGTTCAAGGACTATGATTGTTCTCATAGGAGGTTTTCTTTGACAGTTATGGGAAGCATTGGTGTGCTTCTTGAGAGTTTCTCTTCATTTGTCTTCTTTGTTTCGCTCATTGTGATTCTTCTCCTGTTGTTGACTCTTTGCGTGCTGATTACTTCCTACGCTGTACGAAGGACTATGATTGTCATCATAGGAGGTTTTCTTTGATAGGCTATGGGATAAGTTAGTGTGCTTTTGTGGGGTCCTTTTTTGTTGCCTCCTTTGCGTTCTCTTCTTGGTGTGTTTTTGTGTCTCTGACCCTTGGCTTGCAGAACAACTCTTGCGACGTATAAAGGACTATGATTGTTCTCATAGAAGGCATTCTTTGACAGTTTGGGATGCGTTGGTGTGCTCTTCTACGGGGTCTCTTATGTTGGTTTTTTAGTAGCGTGGTGTTGGTTCTGTTTATTGTAGTGGTCTCTGTTTGGTTCTGTTTTGGACTCTTCTGTTAGTCCATGGCATGCGTGGTACTTTTTTCTACCCTAAGGTTTTTCCCACGTGATTTTCCTAGGAAGGTTTTAACGTGACCACTGTTCATGCTGATCTTTTGTATGAAACTATTGGATTATGAATGAAATCCCTTTTCCTCTAGAAAAAAAGGTGTAGCTAGGGTTCAAAACCAAGTAATATGGGTGACCAGATCTTCTTGTGTACAGTAGTTATGTTCTATATTTCTCGATTTACCGTTGATCATGATGATGAACTTCATATTGATCCATTCACAGTTATATCTACCTGTTTAGATTTGTGAGAATCTTGGTTCAGAAAGATATCCTGTTATAGTAGAGCTATTTGTTCCAACAATTGTCAAAATGCCTCTTTGTTTGAACACCTGCTAACTAGTTTAAAACTGTTCTGTTTTTGTGTAAGAGCCTATTCATCCCCCTCATAGGCTCAAGGGGTATTGATCCATCCATTACTTACAACTACTATCAGAGCCAAGCTCCTACAATATCTAGAGAGATTTTGTGCTCTAAATTTGTATCACGGTCACTGATAAGGAAAAGGCCTCGATGTTATTAATAGTGGAACCACTCATTATATATCATTTTTTATTTTGTCAAGTTTCCGACATGAGAAGAATGTACCTCCGCTCCGCCTTATTTAGAATGGATACTGGAGTATGCCACTCACAGCAATGCCAATATAAAAGAACGAAATGCCTTATTCATAATTGTATCCAATGAACAGTTCAACTTTATACAGAATTGTGGGACATCAAAGAGGCATGATCACGTCACAGTTTGAAAGTCTTAGGATGGATGAATCTGAGACTATAGGTTACTGGTATGCTAGATTCAGCTCCATATTGTGAATGCTTCTCAGAATCGTGGTGAGAAGATATCTGCACCAAAGAGATTTGATCCCAAGAAAACTGCCAAGCAAGAAGTCATGTATCTCAACACTCTGAAGCTTCAACTGATTACGAGATAGACTAATTTTCTGTGAAATGGGTTGTCAGGCCTAAAAATTAATACTAGAGTTCTTTTTCCCAAACTTTGCGCTAGGCTAGAGCCCGCCCTAGCCTTATGTATTACATTGTGCATAAAAATTAAACTCAGACTCATAGTCTCACAAGAGGAACCCTTTGATTATGCAAGATTTAAGTGTACATTCTAAGAGGAATCTTTACAAGAGATTTGCATGAAGAAAAGTGCGATTCTTTCTTTCCTTCCTCAAGGTTAAGTATAATGCTTCAGGAGATTGAGGATTTTTCAGCTTTTGATAGACTTTGGGTCTTCAAATACGAAAAGCTTGTCATTATCTCTGATCACTTCAATGGAGTCAATTTCTGCTCCTCCTTCATCAGTTACCAATACATTTCTTGAATCAAATCCAAACTTTTCACCTGTTTAAGATGATGAAAGATATTAGAAATTCTTACAACGTTCTTCAAATATATATTAATTCCAATTTGTGTAAGGAATTCTAAGCATCCATAGCTACCACAAAATCAAATATACACAGGATAAAATTTCAAAACTGCCTTAATCGCTTCGATAAGAAAAATGTGGTAAAAGATGCAATCTTTTAAAACAAGAAACATGCTATAGGCTAAAATTTGTGCTACTAAAACTATAAGGGTTTGTGTACTATCTTCACTGCATATATAAGCACTAATTTGTGAATAAATCATGCAGTACGTTACCATGTTCTGCTAGGTATCCTGACTTTGAGAAAAGCCACAATCTTTTAGCAATTGATAAAGGCATAGTGTTAAGGAAAGTACCTGCAATGTTTTTGAGCTCCTCTACCGAATTAGGTAATCTAATTAACCTACCAGCTTCCCTGCAACATGTGTTTCTCCTCACTATAGGATGGCCTCTATATATGCTCACTCTTGGAAAGTTCACTCCATTGGATTTTCTCCAGTCAGGATTTTGCTCATCATCATTCCTCATCAAAGGCACTTCATTTAGTGTAGTGTCTGGAACTGTAATACGGTGTCCAACCTCTCGTTTTTGTAGCATTTCAGTCAAGGTTTCTGAAGGAAATGAGAAGTTGTGTGTATTGGCTACATCTGCTCCATTCATCACTAGCAAATTGACCATGTCTGCATTGTTTTCTTCCATGGCTATTTGTACTGCTGTTTTCCCAAGATGATTCTTTGCGTCAACATTTAACTCATGCTTCAAGAGTTCCTCCATCAAAGTCATATCATTTCTCTTGGCAGCCGTGCATAGAAGATTGCCATCTGTGTATGGATCAGATATGGCAGCGCAGTAATAGAGAATCCGGAATATGGAATGGTGCTTCGATGCAATAGCATCCCATAAAGCTGTGTTGCCATTTATGTCTGCCAATGTACAGATTATAAGATGATGGGTTTAAGAACAGAACAGTACCAAGGAGATTGTGTTTATTATTTTTAATTACCTCTTACATGTATGTTACAACCATACTTGAGGAGTACCAAGACACATTCTTCGTGCCCATTTGATGCTGCTACATGCTGATGCATTCAAAAGAAACAATTAGTCTTTTCAAATTAGAAAAAATGATGAAGTACTAGCTCACTTTCTAAAGTAAAAAGGGAATTATCTTCTCCATATTGTTCTTCTTGTTCTGTTTTTTTTTCTTTGTTTTCGTCTGGCATTAACAAACAAACTAAATACTTGAGGCTAGAAAGGCATACCAAAGGAGTTCTTCCTTTGGAGTCTCCGATGTCAGGATCCAACTTTGCCTTGAGGAGCTCATCAAGAAGAGCAGCATTGCCTTTGCTGGCAACAGTCAGTAAGTTGAATGCCATGTTCGCGTCACCTTCTTCATCTCCACTCTCAGCCAATATTTCTCCAATTTTCAGATCCCTCAGCTTTTTGTGATGCTTCAATGGAACATATTGCAGATTGTAAGTCATTTCTTTCTTTTCCTTTTCTTAAAAGAAATAATAATGGAATTATTACAAAGAAGATTTAATTTGAGTACCATGTTCACCAACCTGTTTGAAGTTTTTAAGCATTTGTAGTTTGTCTTTTGGTTTCGTCTGCATTGCTTCAATCAGAGCAGTGGTTTTTAGTCTCAAGAGTTGTGACAGTGTTTTGGTTCGGTACGTGAAGCTTTGAGGCCTACAACAGAGGGCACCAACTTCTCTACAACAAAGTGCACCAACTTCTCCAAACATGTCACCAGATTTCAAAGTCCCAGCAACTAGTTCTTTCTCCATCTCACAACCAATTATTTCCACTTCTCCAGAAACAATGATATAAACGTCATCCGGCACTTCGTTTTGCAGCACAACATCTTCTCTAGGTGGTATGTACTCTGCCTTCATCTTTGCAACCTGATCATCAATGTGGTTTTATTGTTAAAAGACATCATCAAGGTTTTAAAATTTGTACAAATTCACACTCTATTCACAGTTTTATAATATGCATTAATTTGCAGTCCAACTATTTTAGCAGGAAATTGTACATCCACATCCAAAACTACATTACCAATAAATCCCTTGTTTGAAAGAGATGCAAGAAAATTAAGTCTAAGCAGTTAGTAGTTTTGTCTTTGCACAAATGTTTTTCCCAAATAAGTAATTGGTCTTTTTCTTCTTCTTCTTCTTCTTCTTCTTCTTGTTTTTCTTTATATAGCTATGTAATAATGATCTTGATTCTGGAACTGGGATCGGTGTGTGTGTTTCCCTTGAACAAAAAGAAATAAAAAAGAAGAAAAAGAAGAGAGAGTGTATGTTACCCTACCAGAAGTAGAAGTGTTTCCCTTGAGATATCCTTGAAAAAATAAACTCTCTCCACAGTTGGCAAAAACAAATGCTGGCAGATGCCTTTGGTGATCGATTTGGGTAGTTGTTCAATTATATGCTGCTGGTTCAAGCTCTCAGCCTTAAATCTCAAGCAAATATAAGCCAATATTTGGTCCTTCAACCGTGGAGGCAAGCGATTGCGGCACACAAAATTTGATGCTGCTTCAATGCTATTTCTCTGCACATTAAATCATTGATATACAATTTTAGACAGTTGTTATTGGTACGTCGAAAAAGTCATCATGCACAGCTCAGAGTGCAGTTTCCTTCGATAATAAGAAAAGGAGGACAAGATAATTTTTTTAGAGTGTCGGTCAATAACATGTAGTGCGTAGGTAATTTGAAGAATACTTACAAATTCCATGGTACGACGAGTGCCTTCGACTACTAAGTTTGTCATGTTGCCAATCAAGTAAGCAGTGAGGCCAAGGTTAAAGAGCATGTAGAAAATAATGAAGATCATTTCCATGGTGTTAACTGCATGCATATCGCCATAACCAACAGTGGTCATGGTGGTTATGGACCAGTAAATAGCAGAAATGTATCGGATCCGAAGGCTTGTCTCTCTGAAATTTGGAATGACAGCTCCAATCCATGTCTTCCCTTGGTGTGGATATCGGTCTGCTAGCAGGTAGTAGAGGCATCCAGCACAGTGTATTGAAAACAGTGTCACCTGTATATAGGAAGCAAAATTCATCAATCTCTTAAATTAAATTGCATGCTGTTTCCGGCACTTCCTTTACGAAAAAAAAAAATTTAGACTTTCAACTGGAATTTTTTTAAAATTAAAGTAACTTCTTATCAAGCACCTATATATCATTTGAGGACCTTAAACATTCTTGCGGAGTAATCAACCAGTTTTAATTAAGAGTTTCTTAAATTTGAATTTCTCGTCCTCTATTCATAAAAAGGAATCTTCTAGAAGTATTACTCGAGGATGTTTGAAGCCATTAGATTTTCATCAAATAAATTATAAGGTGATAATGACTTCTCATGTATTTTACTAACATATGAGGAATAAAAAATTATATAAATTACACACTAAACTTCCTAATTTACTACTTGAAAACTCATGAATTAGACTATTAGGGGAGTGGGTAGCTGAGTTAACTCCTACCTATTCATTCTCTCCCGTATCCCCGACTTCCCCAATTCATGACATCCCCATTACAACGAGTAAGTAAACATACCCAAGTGTAAATAAGTATATGCTATAAAAAGGACTAGGTGCAAAATTTTACTTACTGACAAAAGTCTGGCGCATCTCACCCAAAAATAGCTAAACCTGATGTCCTTCTCAAGTCTGCCAAGGAAGATGATATAATGCATGCAATTTGAGTCGCAAAACATATAATGGAATTGGAGACAAATGCACAAGGAATAATATACCAACCTTGTGAAGAGTTGCTTTGCTCGTCTTATTCGCCAAAATCTGAGCAATCCTAAGAGAGAGTAAGAAACACCCAACTTGTTTTTGCCAAGTGCCTCAAATGGCAATGTTGATGCCAAATCCATCAAAAACCAAGTTGAAAGGTACCTATTAACTTAACAATAATTACTCATCTTTATGCCAAAATCCATCATTTACCTCTTAATTAAAATGTAACAATCAATCAACACTAAATAAATAGCAAAATGAAAAATTAACAGTCGTGTCAGTGCCTTAAGGATGAAGTAATAATGCAAGAGGAGTATTTATTCAAGCATCTAAGGTCCTAAGTCCAATTCCCCCTCCTTAATATGATAATATCATTTGTATATAATAAAAAAAAGATGAAATAATAATTCAATTTCAGTCAAATATGAATATGATAGCGGAGAACGTAAGTTTTTGGGGTGGGAATTAGAAGAAAAAGAGAAGTAATCCAAATATGTATACTTCCTAAGCCAACAATAAGATTCAGTCTTCATTGCCTCATTTTCCTATTCAGCGTGGGCTTGTCAAGTTTGCTAATAAGCCTACTACTACCTCGTTACAGTGACACCTCTCACCTGTAATTAGGTGTTATTAGGCGGAGGGTATCATGATTTCAAAGTTAAATTCCCTTCTTGAGTACATGCTTAATTTTTCTAAAACTGAATTAAGTACATGGAGACGTAGAGACATAGAGCCATACGATTTATATAGGGGTGCCAATGTTTGAAATGACACGATAACACAGCTCGAATTCAACATGAATTTTAAGCAGAAAATGAATGTATTAATAGTGTAACAAGGAACTTTAAGGGTGATTTTTGCCAATTTAGGAGAGAATTTTAGTTATGCCCCATGAGTTTTAGTCTAATTACAATCAAACTCCACATGTTTCATTTATTTCACTTACACCCTCTGATGTCCATAATTTTAACACAAATCACATGAGTTGACTATGTGTTGTTAGATCCTATTTGAAAGTATTAAATTAAATCATAAACATTATAAAAATTAAAAAAGAAACACTTGATTAAACATAAATTTGAAAACCAAACTTGAGAAAACGTGATGAATTATACGCCCCTTCCCCTAAATCAAAATTAAATTAACATGTTAAACTCATTTAAGATTAAAAATAAATAAACATTTAAGGTCCCTAATTTTTTTTTCTTTATATATTTGAAGTGAGCTAAAAATACTGATAAACATTTGAAAATTAAAAAAAATAATAAATACTCCATTGAGAAAATAAAAATAAGATTAGAAATAAAGAAAACTAAAAATTTTAAAAATTCCAAAAACAAACTAAAACAAACAAACCGACCGACCTTAGCCACCACCAACGAATCCTTATCCCAGTCACCCAATCCCCTCACGACGATCCCACCACCACACCCACCATTCCCCAATCCCCAAACCTAACGTTCCAACAGTGATGGCAAATGATTTGTTTACCATTTTTTAAAATTTTATTGGCTAAATAAAAAGTGTTTTTTTAATATTTAAATGACAGTAATGCCCTTTGGCTATTGGTGGCAGTTCACATATGATTAAATTTAAATTAATTTAATTTAATTTCAACAAAATGTTTTTATAGGTTTTTACTTTTGTTACTTCTCTTTCTCATCTTCCCCTTTGATCCTCTCTCTCCATCTCATTTTCATTCTCATTTTTCCTATACTGTAGAGCAAAAAATAAAAACTAAAACCTAAAATTGAAATGATTATCAAACGAGTCTGAAATAAATGAAATTTATATTGTCTGATTATTAGACCAAATCTCAGGGAGTATGATTGAACTTCATCAAAATGCTTAGCTCCTAAAAGAAGAGGCCAGACAATTAACACTTAGCCCAATCAAGAAAAAATTAAAAATTAAAAATTAAAAATTTAGAACTCGGGTCGGGGGGGTCGTTGCCTCTCGGTGTTATTTTTTAATGTTTGAACAAGTGTATATTCCCAATTTAGGAGGAGTTTCAAGAGCAAAAAATTATTCTTCTCTAAAAAGATGTGGTTTAAGGGACAAACCACACATCAATGTGAACATGTAATTAACATTAAAAATAAAATAAACAAATATAACTCAAAAGTCATCCTCTCATCAAAATGAGTCATGAGATACTCTTATCGAACTTTCTTGTTTCCCACAAAAAAAGTGAGAATGTCATCGCAATTGTTGTTGTGACAAATATTCCGGTCATAATAAAACAACCTGAAAGGAAAAAAGTAGGCCTTTTTTTCTATTTTGTGTTTCCCCTTTTTCTTTTGGGTCTTTCAAGCTTTCACTTTTTTTGAGATAAGAATCTTGTAGTGGGGCAAAGTTTCAATCAAATTTGATATCCTATTTGCAAATGCTTTAATCTGAAGCATAGTAGTGCTTTTTATTTCAGCTAAGTGTGCGTTTTGTGTTAAAGTTTTTAGCACAAGCGATATATGGCTAGATTAATATTTGTATGTCGGTGGCCGCCTCTTTAATTAAAATCCTATTTCACAGATATTTTTCGTACACCTCATGGACGTTTTGTAATACTGTTTTTAAAATCATTTGCGAATTTAATAAATGTAATTGAAATTGAACTAGAAGCCTAAGAACTAACCTCATAGCGATCCTTTTGGAGTCATGAACAAGTAACTGAGTTCTTGGATCAATATATGCAACGAAGAATGTCAAGATGATATCGATGGCAAAAAATAGATCCACCACGTTGTCTGCTAGGTATAGTGGCCTGTGTGAAGAGGAGTTGAGAAATGCCTCCTCAAAGGGGTAAACCCACGCCGAGTATGCCACCAAAAGCACCATAAATGTCTCCCAACACCTTAATACATAGCCAAAAAATTAAATATCACATATTGAAATAGACGATTATTGTCGAAAAGCCCGATTATCTTGTTATACACAAACTAGTTGTTAGCTTAATTGTATTTCTCTTCCCAACATTGGAAGATATCTCAAAGTTTCTTTATAGTGTAGGCGCGTTTAGAAAAAAAGAAGAAAAAAGAAGAAGAAGCCATGGTTAATTACATAATATTGTATATTAATTAACTAATTAAGAGGTGAGATAATGAATTTAGTGGATTATAGTTAGCCGCCTAAAATTGGTGATTAACCTCTAATTGCTAGCTTATGAGTTGGGCAAAACACTTAATTATTAGGTCTCATACCTGTTCATGTGCTCCTAGGGTTACCGATACATGCATATTATATTACGTATAATTTTGTATAACAAAACAAAGATTTAAGTTCAAGGGTCAAGTATTACATCTTCAGCAAGAAAAAATATATATAAAAAAAAAAGGGAGAAAAAGAAAGAGAAGGATATGAAGAAGAAATCACTAATTTTTTCCATAGTTAATTAATTATGTATTAAAAAAATAATAATAATAATAAAAGGTAAGATATTGTGGTTGTGTAGTACTATTGTACCTGTATCTTGAATCCATGGGGGAGATTATCCAGCCATTTGAGTGAATTGGAGTTTGGTTGTAGCTTGAAGCACCCAAAGGAGGAAGGATAAGCTTTGAAATGTTCCTTAAATTGAGATCCGACGACGAAGAGGAGTACAAGTTTTCATCTTGACGATGATCTTGATCATGAGGTTGCTGCTGCTTCTGGTTATGAGCATGGGAGTGGCCATTTTGGGTTTTGCAGCTGCAAACCTTGTTCATGTTGTTGGAGGCAGCTTCTGAAAGCTAGTGGGTGATATTGATCAA
The DNA here is from genome assembly GCF_000346465.2 of Prunus persica. NCBI lineage: Eukaryota > Viridiplantae > Streptophyta > Magnoliopsida > Rosales > Rosaceae > Prunus > Prunus persica. The sequence goes on along the minus strand of NC_034009.1, from coordinate 46,650,224 downwards.
GAATATTATTGTATGGACTAAACTTGAATTAATATTCCATTAAAAATATTCTTGAAAATCTTAATTGAACTCCAATATGAGTTCATTTGAAGAACACAAGGGAAGCAGGGGGGTGGGGCTGAAGTTATTTCTGAAGACATAGACATTGATGGAAGAAGTAGTAGTGGAGACAAGTATTGGCATCTGATTATGATGAAATTATTGTGGATGTGGGAGATTGGAGAGTAGGTGGTGGTGGTCCTACCAATCAAACTGGTAGTACTAGTAGTGTTCTGCAACTTGATTATGAGAGAGAGAGAGAGAGAGAGAGAGAGAGAGAGAGAGAGAGAGAGAGAGAGTGAATGAAATTGGTGGTATGGCACCTGAGTTGATTTATAATGCATGTTGATAAGATCTCAAATAGAAGTGGGGTACGTACTCTGCAAATTTTGGCCTTGTGTTTGCTTCACCACAAACCTTTTCTTCTCTCTCTCTCTCTCTCTCTCTCTCTCTCTCTCTCTCTCTAACTAACATATAATGCCAACAATGTGGTTGGATGAATTATATAATGCAGAATTAGGTTGATGTAACGTAAATGGTCCTACATATTGTTAGGCTTAAATATTAAAATGACCCTGTCTTTTATTGTGTTGACCAATTTAGTTCATATGTTTTTAATTTGGTAAATTTAGTTTGTGTTTAGAATAATTAGCAAATATAATCCAATCCGTTAAATTTTCTGTTCAATAAACATTATCCACTTTTTTGTCTTTTAAAAACCTTTAAACCTTGTTCAAATCAATAAAAAATTTGAATTAACTTAAAAATTCCCAATTAACATCATTTGATGGATAGGACCTCAGAGAAACTAAATTAGCATTTCCCCAATTGAGCCTAATACAAATAATTACCAGTCATAATTGAGTTAAAAAGACAATATCTTTAAAAACTCAGATAAGAAAACATTCTAAAATTTTAAGAAATTCCATTCTTTTGGCTTCCCTCAACTTTTTGAGAAACTAAGCAGGGGTTTAAACAACCCATTACAAATCGGGAGGTGGCTTGGTTGAGGGCATGACTCTACGGTATGGTTGAGGTTCATGATCAATCCATAAAGGCAGATAAGTGTACAACAAAGGCTCTCAACTTTCAGTAAAGAGGGAGAATGCTATGACAATATGACTTGGAAGGTTTTGGCTAAAGCATTGAGCCAAATTGAGAATGATGATTCTAATCGTGCTCTTATGAGTCATATAAGCTAATTCACATTAGGGGGCTTGACATAAATTATGTGCCCTAATAAGTGTGATCAAGAGCATTGAGATAGAGAAAGCCTGTATTACATTTGTAATTTCAACTGAATAGGCTCTCAACCTCATTCTATCTTGGCTTGGATAACCGTGATATGTTGCTAGTCGTTACTCACAGTTTGTGGTAGCCCTAAGGACACACCACAATCAAGTTCTCATAAAGAGAGAATTAAAATTGGGTTTTAATTCACAATCGATCAATAAAGAGTTTTGGATTGCCCATTACCTTGCCGATTAGAATCTAATGGATCGCACACCGATAAGGTTGGATTGAAGGAAAAAATAATGATGAGCATTGACTTATTAATTTAATAGAGATTAAATTAATTAAGAGAATGCGGAAAAAGATTAATTTGAGCCTAAACTACAAAACTGGGTTCAAGGCCCATTGGACTTGGACTCATTGGGCTAGTTATGACATGTGGGCATAGTAGGATGACCACATAAGCCCAAGAGGCTCGATAAAGACCCACGACTGGTTTTACCTATAGGGAGACTTAGCTCTCCTTCATATTGGGCTATATACATATTTTGCCTCTTTGGAGAGTTAGGGTTTTTGTGCTATTTGTGTGAAGAGGAAGAGAACCATCAAGCTCTTCTCTTCCATAGTCAAAACCGACCACCCCTTAAGAGAGTTCACCAGCATTAATTCATCTCAAGGTTTCACTCATCTTTTTCATCATTTCCTTGGTGTGGTGAACTTAAAGGCCTCACATTTTCTAGGCTATTTCTTGAGAACTAAAGGAGAAGGCCCTCCCTTGGGTGATAGACCTTGAGATTCCTCAAGGTGGTGCTTCAAAGGTAAAAGTTCTCATCTCTCATTAAATAGCAGAGGTAGAGAAAGTTATGGAATATTTAACACAGTCTAATGATGAAAAGTTTTGATTTTAAGCTCAATCTTTCTTAAATAGCTTTCGTTTCTTAAATGAATAGTTAATCTAGGTTGTGGCTTAAATTAAAATTTCAAAATATATCACATTTCCTTCACTCTCTCCCTTGTAAGTCCCAAGGAAAAACTCCAAACTCAATAGATGAGGGATAAGGAAGAAGCGTCATTGCCCCTTATCCCCATCCTATCTTATTTACATTTTCTTTTGGGTTAGTGATTAAGTCCACTAAGGTGTATTGAATAAAAAGTCCATTGTGGTGATTTCTTCTAAGCAATGCTTAAATTGAAGTTCCCTATCAGCTCTTTCGGACTATGTTCTCAATCAAATCATTCTCCTTAAACTGTTGATATTTCCTAAATTTGGTTCTCCATCATATTTGATAGAGTTTGGTGCAAATCATCCAATTGATATTTGTCAGAATTGTTGTTTTGGTTTAATTGTTCACTCTTTTGCTAAAGGATACTCTCTTATGATTTTATAAAAGAATCTCCTTCTCTCATTTCTCTCTAGGGTTTTTAGTTGTGGAAGTTCAAGGAGGAAGAAAGAGAAATCAACAAAATCTCTCCTCTCCTTGGCAAGCTAAAACCGGCCACCAAGGGGAGAGTTGCTAGCACTACTAGCTCCCCTTGTGTCTCATCTTCCTTTCCAAATCAAGCTTGATGTGGAGACCATTGGAGGTTACTTCTTTGCAACTAGAAGGACAAAGTGAGTCCAACCACCAAACCTTGGTGGAAGACTTGAGTAAGACTCAAGTTAGGCTTCAAGGGTGAGTTCCTCTTTATCATTCTCTCTTTGCTTTCTTGTAAAATTGTTTTCCTATGCACCTTAACCACTTGAACCTTAAGATCCTTTGAAATGTTTTGTTTTTAGGCTATAGGATTTTCTTTAATGTCTTCTGTTGCATAATATATGAATTTTGTTATCCAGATACCTAAATGAACCTAAGTTTTTGAGAAAAACACAATCTTTCCTTCATAGGGTTCATTTAGGCTCGTAGATTTTGGCTATATTGAGCTTTATTTGAGATTATGCTTAATTGTTGTAAGAAACTATTGTGATATGCATATGTGCCTTCGTGATGGAGGGTCTTAAGTAACTTCATCACAACTGCAAAGACCAAAATTGTTAATTAGCCTTAGTGGACTAAGCTTATTAAACATAGGGAAATTTGCATAAATACCACATAAACTTTTAGGCATGTGCGAAATTAGCACATGAACTTTTAATTTCTACTATTAACTACTTGCACTTTATATGGTGTTGCAATGTACCACTTACGTCTAACTCCGTTAAATATAATGGCATTTCGGTCAATTTTTTATAACTAAAAAATTTAAAATTTCTAAAGGTAATAGAATTATAATTTTTTATTTATTTTTATTCCTGCATCTTCCAACACCAATTCTCCACCACTACCCACTACCCACTACCTCCCTACCCTCCTACCCCACCCTCTGCGTAAACCCTACTTTATACCTCTCTCTCCCTCTCCCACTGTTTCCCTCCTTCGAATCCAACAAAATTTGATATAGATTGTTGAAGAATTGACTGATCAAAAGATAGATATGCTGTTTGACATATGAACCTTCAAAAAGTATTTAGAGTAATTGCAATACGGCTATAGAAGAATAATATTCTTCTTCAGTGGAGAAAGAGACTGGGAGAAAGAGAGAGAGAAGGGGGAGAGATGGAAGTTGAAGACGTTGTAGAAGGTGGGGGACGGGGGTCATGGCAGTGCAGCATAATTGGAGTTGGAAGGGGCTAGTGAGGTTATGTTTTTTTATTTTTTATTTTAATTATTTGTTTAATAACATGATTATGTTCATTTTAACAAATTTAAATTTTATTGTTATAGGGAATTGACTGAAATACCATTAAACTTAGCAGACAGTTTAACGGAATTAGACGTAAGTGGTACATTGCAACACTATATAAAGTTCAAGTGGTTAATAGTAGAAATTAAAAGTTTAGGTAAAAACGCACACAAGTCTAAAAATTCAAATAGTATTAATGCAAATTTTCCTTAAACAAAACACTACTTCAACAGACCCATTCCCTGAAAAAAAAACCAAAATTCTGTTAGATAAAAGTTTAGGGAACTCACGTGCTTCGATTACCGGTACCCGCTCTTCTTCCTCTATCCAATAACCAAACCAAGTTTCAACCAAACCCGTATTTATAGACCTTGATCAATTAGATAAAATTACAAGACAGTTTTGCACAATGGCAGTTCCAAGACATATTTGCGTTGGAGCAGTTACCTTTGTTCGTGGATTGGGCTTTGTTGGGCCGCTTTGTGCAACATTTGTTCATTCTTTATTGCCCCACGTTTGTCTGGTTGTTGTTGTTGATGAGCAAGTTTTATTGTGGTACTCTTTTTTTTTATCGGATTTTTCTCAATTTGAAAGTTTTTAAAGGCAAAATTTTAATGAGGTTACAATTGCTCTATCATTGGATCTAGTCATTCATATTTTTTTTCCTCCTCGTTATTTTAGGCAGCGGATGTTTTTAAGATCACATTCTTGTTTCTGGCTTTCTCGTTGGGTTTTGGATGTTTTCATCATGTATGGTGTTCTAATAAATCATCTTTTCCCCAAAAAATGAAAAAAACAGTTGCTCTGTTGCAGCCTGATCCGAGAGTCGAACTTGGGCTCAAAATCAGCGCCGAAGCCTGACGAGTAGCGAGCCTATAACGAATGGCCACGTTACGTAGTCAGAACGCCATGCAATCACAGAACACCATGTCAGACTATGACGTGGATACCAACACTCAATTACCAGAAAAGCCCTTGGACATTTCATACAAAGACCAATACAACCGTTAAAACAGTCTCCTCACTCTCACAGACAGAGAGTCGTCTTCTTCGTCAGTCTTCGCTCTCAGCCGAAAAACCTAAAACGAACAAAAGGAAAATCCCACATGACCTTCGTTCTCTGATTCATCAATGGCGGATCTGTTTGGACTCGCATGCCTTTGAAGGATCACAACTCTTTCTGTTTCATTTGGTAACTGCAAATGGGGACCCGTTTTAAATTCGTGTTTTGTGCTGTGACCATCGTGATTTGTTTGGGAGTCTTTGGAATTGGTTCGGTTTCTGCCCAGAATCGAAGACCTAAGAATGTTCAAGCTGCGGTTCGGGCCAAGTGGTCCGGTACTCCATTGCTCCTAGAAGCTGGGTAGGTTGCATATGCATTTAAGAATGTGAATGCTTGCTCATTATTCTCATCTTTTAAGTCTGTTAAAGTTTGCGTAAGTTTTTCTTTCCATGATTTAATGCAAAGCGCATGCTTTGACGAATAGGAATCTGCTTGCCTTTATTCAAAAGAAAGGGAAAATGATGGTTGAATAGGAGTGCGTTTTGGCAACCATGGAATGAGCAATGCCTCAACAGATATAATTCCAACATGGTAAAAGGAAGTTAAAATGGCGAGAGTTAGGCGTCGAAATGTTAGAAAGCAGAAAAGTAAATGATATCTAACAGTTTTTTTTGTATGGAGATAGTCAATCTTAAACTGATTTGGACACTTTTCTTTATTCTTTCTAGTATATGTAGAAATTTAAAGAATTCATTAATTTTATGTAGTTTAGACGGTAATTGTTGTGACATTATTCAAAAATCAATTTTTTTCCCTATAGATGACCAAAAGTATGAGTCCTTTAATGGAGAAACTAGCATTGGGGCTGTGAAATTTGTCCCATGAGTTTTCCACAATCTTTCCAAACAGAAGGAGTCACTGAATCTTGAAGGGGATCATGGTCTTGAATGTAAGTTTAGGTCAGAATAAACGTGTCATAAACACAAGCGCTTTGCTCCCTCTGGAAATTCTAAAAGGGACGAGACTTTTGAGGTGGTTTTGAGTTTTGGGATATAATTTTGTCTTGGAACTTGGAAATGCATGCATGTTCAAGTAGGATTCATCATAATATTGTGCTCATATGATGGTCAGAACAGAATCATATCTTTCAGATGATTATTTGTTAGATAAGTTAAAATTTGGTGTTGAAATGTAATTGAAATCAGTAAATTAAATTTCCCCTGAATTTTGTAAGTACAGTTTATTTTCCTATGTTGTGCCTTTCTTAAGCTATTGTTAGCTTCCGTCTTTTGTCTTATGCAGTGAATTACTATCAAAAGAACAGAAAGACCTTTTTTGGGACTTTGTTGAGGTCTGGCATCAGAGTGAGAAGGATGATGTTAATTCTCATAACGCTAAAGATTGCTTAAGAAAAATTGTAAAACATGGCCTCTCTATTTTAAGTGAACCACTGGCATCTCTGTTTGAATTCTCTCTTATGCTGAGATCTGCATCTCCAACATTGGTGCTTTATCGACAACTAGCTGAGGAGTCTCTATCTTCTTTTCCTCCGGTTGATGAAAGTAATTCGAGTGAGCATGTAGAAGGTAAAAGGTCAGATCCCTTGAATGTTGGTCTAAACCCAAAAAGCCCTAATGGGAAATGTTGTTGGGTGGATATTGGAGGTGCACTGTTCCTTGATGCTGCAGATTTGAAAATTTGGCTTCACAGTCCCAGAGAGTCGTAAGAACTGCTCTTTCATTTTGCTTTGTTATCTATCTCTGCCTATCACTCTAAAAAAGAAGCCATATTGGGCGCAATTCCTCACTTTATATTTCTTGGCTTTCAGCTCTGGAGATTCATTTCAGCAGCCTGAAATTTTCGAATTTGATCACATCCATTTTGATTCAAGTGTTGGAAGTCCGGTTGCTGTTCTTTATGGAGCTCTTGGAACTGATTGCTTTAGGGAGTTCCACCTCACCCTAGTTGAAGCTGCAAAAGAGGTTCGCAACTTGTGTTATTCACTTTAATATCCTCTTGGACATTAGAGTGATTACTCATACTACGTTAGATTTTTCTTTGTTTTCAATTTGGAATAATTGTATTAGAAGTCGCAAACGTGGGTTAGGCGAGTTGGCCAGGGCAGTGAGGCCATCCCCTTGCACCCATGTGCGAATTCCCCTCCATGTATGTTAGATTAATTTAGAGCAATTTAGACTATTGCTGGTATTCAAAGAAAAAAAAAATTGTATTAGAAATCTAGAAATGGCTATCAATCATATTATAATACATCAGGGAAGGTGAATATAGCCCAATATATTTAGGTGTAGCAAGGTAAAAATAATTTTGGATTCTTAGAATTTTTTTTGGTCACTTGAGCAACATATATTGCTTACATACCAACTGGTTATAGAAATTAGAGGCTTATATTACCACCTAGCTTTCTTTTGTTTTTTGACCTGCATTTCATTTAAGCTTATAAACCATAGGGCAGAATGTTTCTAATAGAGGCGGTAGGCGTTAGACATTTGAAGCAGTGACTGAATCTACACTTCTCACCAACAGAAACACTTTTTGCAACATAAGTGTAGTGTATTTTGTTTCTGATCTTGCTACAAGCGTAGAACTAATGTAATAGCATTGGCAAATACCAATTTTTCTGTTAATTGTAGGGATACTCTTTGAAACACATAACGCCTGGATGTACGGTAGTGAACATGAGGGAGATAATTGACTTAACGTGTCAGCTTTGTGTTCTTTTTGTTCATTTTCTACTTTTTCCTTTTTCACACAGTACGTACTAACTTGTCGAAGTGTAATGTGCCACTAATATTACCAAATTATCATGATGCTGTCATGTTTACCAGCTGTGTACTAGCTCTGTTATATGCATACATTTATATGTATATATATTAGGTGAGTGTTGCATGCATTATTTTATGCGCATCATACATACCTTTAATTGTTTGCTAATTTTTACGTGTGATTTTATGCTATATTTGCTCATACATTGGCTAACTTCCAGGGAAAAGTTAAGTATGTTGCTAGACAAGTATTGCCTTCTGGCTGTGATGCGGAGATTGACCATTGTGGTGCTGTTGGTACAAGAGATTCGGTAAACTTGGGTGGTTATGGAGTAGAACTTGCTTTGAAGAATATGGAGTATAAGGCTATGGATGATAGTACTATAAAGAAAGGTTAGAATAATTGATTCTAGCTCTTGCCCTTGAGCACCCCTGCTGTGCTTAATCTTTAGAAGTTAAAAGTTAGTTTTCTCTCGGGAAAGCTGATGCTGGTGAAGAGTTTCTCTGTTCAATCTTTTACAACTTAATTTGTGTATTAGTCTACTGCCTTTTGGGATAGTTATTTTACTGCATGAGTATACACTTTAATATTTTTAAGCGTCTTAATCTCAGAAGTTATTTTTGATAATTTTTCCTTAATTTCTGTGTGCCGAATTACAGTTTCTCTTTCACTTGATTTTATTTACCGACTTTTTCATGGGTTGTAGAAACAGTTCCAGTTCTTTCAATTGGGTTTGTACATGCATTACACATCATTTTGGTTTCATGATGTTGAGTTCAGTTGGAGTCAATTCTCAAGGTGGGGGATTTCTAATTTCTTCCATTTTGGTCCTCTGCCCACTATCCAGTGGTACATGAGTTGGACATCTTTCATTCATTTATTCTCCACTTTTCATGTGGCTCTTTAATTTAGAATAGCTTTTGCTTTTAGGCAAGCCTTAGAATATGTCATCTTTTTTTCTTTTCTCAAAAGTTAGATAGCAAGTTGAGTTGCATGACTTTGAGAAGAAAACTTTTGCACTTAAGTATATAACATAGAAAAAAACTAGGCTAATCCATGAGCGTGTTCTCTGCGTGTATAGGGTCTTTGTTGTTATAGTTGTGGATATGTGATAAAAAAAATTCAAATTAAATTAAATGTTCAAGGTTGTTGGAACTCCTTTTTTTTTTTTTAAAAAAAAAAAACTACTTAGATCACTAAAGAATTCTATTCGAAATTTCTATACTAAAAAATCTAAATTTCCATTTTCATAGAAAGATAGATTTTGTTAATCACACTCAAAGAGTATATGAATGGGGGCAAGATGTCCACTACAATGACCTACCACATAACAAAACCTAATCTGCTGATTTACAAAGAACTGCCACATCCAATAAATCCAAAGTTATATTTGCAGAAACAAATTCAACAGAACATCAATAACTGAAACCAAATTGAATTTGATATGTGGAAGGTATGCTTTTTTATTTATTTATTTATTTTATATTATAGGATTATTCATGATTTGGTGTGGAGCTGTTGGAGAGAGTTTGAGGGCAGTATCATTTGATTTTCGGGATGTTTCCTTCTAAGATATTTTATATGGTTGGAAAGCAGTTGCTTTTTTATTTATCAATACGTACTTTGTTGGTAGGAAGTGTTATTGAGTTTCATATGTAGAATTGTTAGTACTGATCTGTTGAAGGGGATTGTTTCTTTGTATTGTTTTGTGTCTATTATCTTTGGTGGGTTTGTTACGGTATCAGTAAAACTCTTACAGATACAAAACCAACTCATTGCGATATGTTTATTAGAAAAATAATACGACTATGAATAGCTTAATTCTCACAAAGTCAATCACAAAAGTGAGTCAGTGCAAAAAGGTTTCTAAAGACTTAGTAAACTCTAAGAAACTCAGACATGTAGTAGTCTTATAAAAAATAAAGGGAGACATTGGAATGCGTGAATGAAAATAATATATAATTTTTTGGGGAACAGAATCACATGATCCCCTCGAGCAGTTTCAAAACAACTGATACAGTTTTACTCTTTATAAACCAATGCTACACTCTTCCAGAAACTGCTCGAGTGGAATTTGATTCTGCTTGAGTGAATTACAGAAAACCATTAATTCTGCCTGAACGAATCGCAGAAAACCATTTCTTTGTTTGGTTTTCAAGATAAATCAACACTTATTTGAAAGGCTACACATCTTTATTTACATGCACGAATGTGTACCAAAGTCACACTGCCCCACTTAAGACTTGAGATTCGTCCTTAGTTACCTCCACATCCACACACATGATGTAAGCTTGATTCATGTGTAGCTTGAAGGCTGTCTTGAGTAGTAGCTTGCACACTAATTGCTCAACTCGGCTTGAATAGCCTTGACTCTATTTACAAAGACTTAGGTTTTGGATAGAAAATTGCAAAGTTCCAGTAATATGAATTGTACACTATTTTGTATAGTTTATTTTTCTCTTTTTTTTCCCTCACATCTTTATATTATTCTGTTTTGTTATTGTACTAAGTAAAATCTTTGTTGTGCTTTTACTCATGTGTTTTAGGTGTTGGAGTCTTTTTAATTTCTTTTGTGGTTAAGAACCTCATGAGTTTGAGGTTTATGCTGCAGGGGTCACTTTAGAAGATCCGAGGACTGAAGATCTAAGCCAAGAAGTCAGAGGGTTTATATTCTCCAAAATTCTGGTTTGTTATCCTTTATATAATAGCACAAGTTACAGTAACTTTGTGTTTGTAATATAAGATACATAAGTCTATGCATGGTTGGTGTGCTTCCTTGCTATCTTTTTGTACATATTGATCGTTGTGGATGGGAAACACTGCAAAGTTGTTGAAAGCAAATAGTTTCACATGGAAGCCCTTGTAATTTTTCCACTGAAAGACTGATTTCTAGACAATTCCCAACCTATAAGGGTATGGAGCCACCATCGAGTTTAGTGTAGCATGTCAAGTGGAAAAGGCTGATAGGAATCACCATTCCACGAATGAGAAAAATGGAGCGTAAGAATGTTCAGTCTTATACTGGAACAAAAAATTGAAAAATTTCCTTTTTTGTCCCCTTTATAGAAAGCAGAAAAAGATGGAACAAAATAATGTTTGGATTTATCTGACTTGCTACGCCCTTGCTTTCGGTGAGTTTTGAAATTGAGAATGAAATTAAGTTGCAATTCAGATTAGGGATAAGTGATATATATATATATATCATGCACATGTGCATTTTTTATTAGTAAAAGTGGAATGTGTATATATGAATAGTATGTATATTTGTCATTAGATACGATCGTGGTTTTAAATGTTTTACACACATATTGTGAATATTATGCTTGAATTTTCATGATCCACAGATATACCATCTGTTATTAACTAAGTTAAAAGAAGTTATGAGGAAGATGAGTAGTAAAGGCTACTGGACTCAACTGAAATTTGAGAAAAGAAACTAGTGGACACATAGAAAATTAATCTGGGATTGAGAAATTTATTGGATGGTCTTGATGACTTATAAATTAATAGGGTTGGTTGATATGTTTAGCAAGCTCTAGAGGATTAGTAAAACCCAGCATCATGATACTTATAGACAGATATAAGCATAACCGAAGGCTGCACCAACTGCTCTTTATTAAGCTTGTGAGTTTTATGATGTTGTATATTCTGAAATAAAGCATATGGTTTTGTGTTTTAACCCATGCGGGCAACATCAGGGTACCAACGGATCACTAAACATGTGAAAAAAGAAATTGAACTAATTTTGTTCCAAGAAGATTAATTGCAAAGCCCTCTTCAAAAGGTTTGATTGATAATTTGAGAGAAGGGGACCTCACATGCTTTTAATTATGTAGAAAAATCATTTTATTGACAGACTTTAGGAAAGATGATTGATTCTGTGACTAAAGCTGGAGTAGTGATTAAAATCAGAAGTTAAGGTAGATACCATTAACAAGAAGCAAAGTTTCTCAAAGATGGTGCAATTGTCATATGAAGATTATTGCACCAATTTGGAGAGGTAATGGAAGGCACCTTTGACTTGCTGCTTCTGAGTGAGTTTGTGCTGACTTGCCATTAACTGATGCTGTATTTAACAATTCAATTTTATCAAAAAATGGAATTCTATAACTTCGTATGGAATTATTGTAGTGTGGGGAATGGATAATTTGAAGTTCAGAACTTCCACCCAGTCACCATAAAGGATGACATTATTTTGCTCCATCTACTTGCAGGAACGCAAACCTGAACTCACATCAGAGATAATGGCATTCAGGGATTATCTGTTGTCTTCAACAGTATCTGATACACTTGATGTTTGGGAACTAAAAGGTATCTGCAAATTAAGGCTTTAGTCTTTGTTTCTGATGAAGTGCAGTATGCTAAATAGTACTCTTTTGAACAGATTTAGGACATCAAACTGCACAGAGGATAGTTCATGCCTCTGATCCCTTGCACGCAATGCAGGAAATTAATCAAAATTTTCCAAGCATTGTCTCTTCCTTATCTCGCATGAAGGTAAAGCATTTTTGTACAGTTTGAATTTGACATGAATCTTATAAAATTTCTTCTTCCTCATGGTGAAAATATTTCCAGAATAGATATTTTGTTTTTGCTGTTGTCATCAATTCACCAAGCTTTTTGCTTTACAGCTCAATGATTCAGTTAAAGATGAAATAAGTGCAAACCAGAGAATGATCCCACCTGGCAAGTCCTTAATGGCTCTGAATGGTGCTTTACTCAATATTGAAGATATTGACCTTTATCTGTAATGTTTTTTCTCTTACTGATTTTCTTTTTATCATTTCACACTGAAGAACTTGCGTAATTCTCACAGTTTGTATTATCACACTGATGATGATGCATGTGGTTGTCTGTTTTAACCAATTTAGATGTGTAGGATTTCTTTTGATTTGACAAATGTTTGTGTGATCTAGACAGACTTTAAGTTGCTTTAATTGTATTATGAGCTTGAGGAGGGTGACAGGATAATTTTTCAATCGTACATGATATGGTTTAATATTATTTTGTAATCTTTCTTTCTTTTCTTTTTTTGTGAAAAAAAAACTTCTTGCAGATTTCAATTACCATTAGGGTCTAATTTTGTTTAAAAATTTTTATAGTATGACTCAATGGATAAACATAACCCATACTCCCGTCATTATGATGTAAAAAGGCCCTATAAGAACCCTAGAAAATAGATATATAGAGCCCTTCTTGCAGCTGTAGGATGAGTAACTGCTACTAAGATCACTGCTGGAGCCTGGAGCCTAGATTTTCTAAAGGCAAATCAAGGAAAGTCTGTAGGATAGTTTAGAAACTGAAAACTCTCACCTTTAAAAATAGTGCCACGTTAAATTGCTCTTCCATCTACTTCTGCTGCTGCTGAAAATTTTCCAAATCTTCTCTTAACCATATTGCCTGCAATTCCTTGATTCGTCTCTGAGTTCTCATGAGTCCACTCTGGATTATTTCCTTTCCAGCCATGGACCCACAACAAGCACAGATCTGAAATGGCCCCTGATTCCACCTCATGTACACAGACCCAATAAGAAAAACAACCCCAAAAAATAGACATAAATATAACCCTTCTTGCAGCTGCAAGATAATTAAATGTTACTCCAATCACCGTTGGAGCCTAGATTTTCTAAAGCGAAATCAAGAAAAGCATGTAGGATAATTTAGAAACTGAAAATTCTCCCATATAAAAACAGTCCTAGGTGAATCTGCTATTGCATCTCATTACCAGTATGAATACATCTTATTATGTTCTACTAACCATGTATCTGATAATAGATTACCTTCATAAGAAATCTCACCACATTAAAATTTCACATCATTCACCATTAGCTTGTTCAAAATTGTATTCATCAACCCTTTTAAGAGTCTTGTGATGTTGTCCTATTCGAGTCTGTCTTTCATGCTTGTGCTGATCTTTACGATCCTCCGTGGGTAATATTTCGTGTTGCATGTACCATTTTAATCTGTTTGGATGCAGAAATGCTTTGTAATGTCAGTGAAATGATGCAAAACTTGGAAACATCAACTCATGGAAATGTCACAATTTATTAGTAATGAAATTCAGGTGTATGACATGTTTTTGCCTTTTAGATTAAGAGAAGTTTTTGGGGGTTATGGTCTTGCCTTCTGAAGGCGCTTTTGTGAAAGATAGGCAAATTTTAGATGCAGTATAGGTGGGTAGATTGTGTAGTACTTCACTGTAATTGATTTGCTTGTTGCTCATAAAATAAACTCTTGAAATTGCACTCCTAACCTTGCCTGAGTATTTTCTGTTAAAGCAGACTACTTGTATTGATTGAATTTACCTTTTTCTTTGCCTATAGATTGTCCAAAATCTTGAGAAAACCATGCATTGTTGTAAATTTGAATGTCATTTATCAATTTTAGTGGAGAACGTTTGATTGAAAATGGTATCAATTGTTATTACAGTAAGAGGTGCTTGAGTTGGTATCTATATGTCCAGCTCTGTTCCTGTCACCTTTATACTTTTCTGTTGTTCATTTGACACGACTGTTTACAAGTTTAATGCTCAACTTAGTCTGTTCAACCACTGACATTGCATTTCCTTAATATTTCGTAGGTTGGTTGACTTGGTACATCAGGATTTATCATTGGCGGATCAGTTTTCAAAATTGAAGGTGAATGGAGTTCAATCTTAGCTATGATTAGCTGGAAGAGTGCATATCATGGGCTCATATGTGGTTCACTCCCATAAAATGAAATGCTAAACCTTCAATTTTAGGATTCACACAATGTTAGTTTTTATGTCTTAAATCGGAGCATCTTTTTTTGTTTTTTTTTTTTTTGTTTTTGTTGAAGGGGGTATAAATTTGTGCTATTGGCCCCCTTTCCCTCCCTTTTTTACAAACTATTTGTCTTATGGAAGCAATTTTTGTTTTTATATTTTTATATCTTTGTGAAATGTGATTAAAAGAATGGTCTGGTGCTTCTAGATTAAAATGTTATTTAAAGGTGATCTGAGTTAGGGATATCACCTTCACTTTCATCAATCTTCTTTTTCAGTCAGTTTGCTACTTTTGAATAGAGTACATTGCTGGGGATCCTTGGGTTGGTATGACACTCATTTGTACTATTTGTTCCTATTTCTGGATGCCTAAAATATTTAACGTGGTTGAGGCTGAGATGGGCAGATGAACATCCAATTCATGGGTTAATTCCAACTCAGATATTAATTTTGGGCTGGGTTGGGCTTTGTCTAATGTCTTTGTATATCTGACTTTGAGCTGACTAAGCTCCTGGTGTAGTCCTGTAGGTCTTCTTTCAAATTTGATATATAGTAGTGTTGAACAGTGTTGTTCAATGAATTATACCATAGATTTGAAGTTAGCTTGATATATTGTTACTATCAATTATCACAGATTCCTCATAGCACTGCAAGGAAACTCCTGTCGACTGTGCCTCCTCCAGAATCTAATATGCTCCGTGTAGATTTTCGTTCAAATCATGTTCATTATCTAAATAACTTGGAAGAAGATGCTATGTATAAACGATGGAGGAATAATCTAAATGAGGTGGATATATAGCTTCTTTCAGCCCCTCTCTCTCAACTTTGGATGACATCATATGCCTATGTTTTTCTGGAAATATGATCTCTACAATATATTTGGGTGTAGATTTTGATGCCAGTGTTCCCAGGACAGCTACGTTATATCCGTAAAAACCTTTTCTATGCAATTTCTGTTATTGATCCAGCAACTGTTTGTGGTCTTGAGGTAAGTTTTATTCTCTGCCACGTGATAAGTGATATTCGGGTTTCATATTATCTTGCTGGGTTATACTTATTGGATGATCTTTTTTTGTTCAAATCTTGCAGTCCATTGACATGATTACGTCTTTGTACGAGAATAACTTCCCTATGAGATTTGGGGTTGTACTGTATTCTTCTAAGTTCATCAAGCAGATTGAAACTAGTGGCGGTGAAGATGACAGTAAAATTGAGGAGGATATATCCAGCTTGGTAATTTCTTCTCTACCTTTCTTATTTTGTCACTCTTTTGTGTATTTAATTTCCTCCTATGCTTTAGCTGTTGAGAGTATTATCCCAAATCGTGGAATTAAAGACTTGCATAATACCTTAAAAGATCTTGTTCCTTTCAACCCATTGACAAGTGGTCACACATTCTAGCATGATATTAGAGCAGACTATCCACGTGTTGGCTAACAGCCACATGTGCTCTCACGTCACCAAATAACATGTGTTGTCCATGTGTTAGTCTTAAGAGATGCTACATGTGAGGGCGTGTGTTGAGAGTATTATTCCACATCAGAAATAGAAGCCTTGCCTTGGTGGTTTAAATGATCTCTGGCGTCTCCACACATTGCCAATTGGTTTTGGATTGGATGCTCACATTCTAATATTAGCAACCTTCCGTATGCCCCTATCATACAAACTACTTTTCATGTCTTACAGTAGCGATTCTTGAAAAAGGTTTTCCTTGCAGAGGCTCCTGGATTATAAAGAAACACTTTTTTGTGTGTGCAGATTATACGTCTCTTCATTTATATCAAGGAGAATCATGGAATTCAAACAGCTTTCCAGTTTTTGAGCAATGTAAGTGTCTGCTGTGATGCTTCTGTCAATTTGTCTCCATATTAGTTAATAATAATTGCACTAAAAAGATATTTCAATTGAGATATAATAATTGCTTCTCATATAATGCTTTTCTGTAGCTTTTTTTGCTGTCATAATGTCACAGTATTTCAACTGTTGTCATCTTTTATTGCATCCTTTTGTTTCACGTGTTCATTGCATTGTTTTGTTTTCTTGTGTTGTGCTGTGTGCTAAGTCTGCTCAAATGTTCCTACTGCTTAATTGACTAAAGCACCTGATCCCTGTCTTGATGTGTTATTTTCAATTTTTTAATTTTATCTCTACTCCTTACTTCTTTGTATTCTGGATTGGTTATTAGAAATAGGCTTACTTTATACAGTATTGCATATGGTGGAGTTACTTCATCCTTAGAAAAAGAGGCACATTGTATCCTGTACCTGGACACAGTGACACATTCTTTTTACCACTAAATAAGATTTTACATCTTAATATGTTTGTATAAGTAGGCCTCATGTTGGACTAATTCGGAGGGAGAAATTAGATATAGAAAAGTGCCATAAAGAACTTCTCTTGTAACTTGAATGATTTTAGATGGTCCCTGTATTCTCTGGGCATCTTTGCGTTAATGTTGCTTCTTGATGTGCACTAACATCTTCGCACACTTTTTTTGACTTGTAAGATAATGCCATGTGAAGCAATACTCCTTAATTTTATGCCTAAACAAGACTGTTTTGTTTATTCTGCACGTCAGATAAATAAATTGCGGATTGATTCTGATGGTTCTGATGATGATGCTCTTGAAATGCACCATGTCGAAGGAGCATTTGTAGAAACTGTATTGTAAGTGTTTATACATATTTTACGGCTGATTTGAATTCCAATACTAGTATGTTAATCATGATTTCCTGTTAAACAAATATATGTATTCCTTATTTTATTTCTGGGTGAGCTGAAATCTGCTCTTATTCTCCTTTTGTAGATCCAAGGCAAAATCTCCACCTCAAGATTTATTACTGAAGCTGGAGAAGGAGCAAACTTACAAGGAACTTTCTCAAGAAAGCTCCATGTTTGTCTTTAAGCTGGGTTTGGCTAAGCTGCAGTGTGGCCTGTTGATGAATGGGCTTGTGGTGGATTCTAATGAGGTATTGTTTAGAAAAAACAGCTTTTGTCAACGAATACAATATCATTTTTACCGTTTTGATGTTAGATAAGCTGAATAATGCACTTAGAAATTGAGGGCAACATAGTAATTAAACTCTATTTTCACTAGCTCCCTAACCTTCTCTATCCTACTTCTATCTACAATAACTTCTTTTGAAACATCCATAGCATGTGTAGCCTCTTCTAGTTCTTGAATATGTCCACTGTTCCTAGATGGTATAAACCTTAAGTCTTTTTGGTTTACATTGATCAGGAGGCCCTTATAAATTCCATGAATGATGAGCTACCCAGAATACAGGAGCAAGTTTACTATGGGCATATAAATTCTCGAACAGATGTTCTTGATAAATTTTTATCAGAAAGTGGTACTACTCGCTATAATCCACAGGTGAGCATTTTAGAATAATTGTATTCAAAATTTAGAATGCTTTAATTAGAGTCATGATTGTTTATGTATTGCAATGATTTAACATGTAGTATATTTTTTTCTTTTATTTTATTTTTCTTTTTGTTTTATGTAGATTATTGCTGGTGGAAAACCAAGGTTCGTTTCTCTGTCTACATATGTTCTTGGAGGAGAAGGTGTCTTAAATGATATTAACTATTTGCATTCTCCCGAAAGTAAGCTGTTTCTAAGTAAAAACCTTTAGTTCGTGCATACAATTTTGCTCAGTTAATTCTAACTGGTGGGTCATTTGATTCCACCCAGCTATGGATGATTTGAAGCCTGTGACTCATCTTCTAGCTGTTAATGTTGCATCAAAGAAAGGGATGAAGCTGCTTCATGAAGGGTTATACTATCTGGTTAAGTTTTGAACACTTGCATAATTTAAATTAATATTATATCTTTGCTGTCATAATTTCACCCTAAACGTGTTCATCACCATCATCATAATTATAGATGTTGTTTTCTGTTTTGTATTTATTTATTTCATTGTAATTCAGATGGATGGGTCTAATGCTGCTCGAGTAGGTGTGCTTTTCATCGTCAATCAGCATGCTGATGTTTCTAGTCTTCTTTTCGTGAAGGTGTTTGAAATCACCGCATCCTCGTATAGGTTTGTATGTTTATCAAAGCATAATGGGAATGTTATATCAAAGCTTAATGGGCAATGAATACATAACTCATGTTAATTTTTCATGCTTGTTGTGCAGCCATAAGAAAAAGGTGTTAAACTTTCTGAGTCAGATGTGCACATTATATGAGCATAATTACTTGCTTGCACCATCTAAAGCTGCTGAGAGCACTCAAGCATTTATAGATAAAGTCTGTGAGTTGGCTGAGGCTAATGGGTTATCATCAAAGCCCTACAGATCTGCTCTTTCTGAATTTTCTGCTGACAAATTGAGAAAATATGTGAATAAGGTATACAATTATCTGTGTGCTTTGGCTTTTTATCTTTAAATTCTAGTGTGTATAAGTTCACTGCTTTCATCAGATGCCTACTGACTTCTGATAGACATTGGCCTGCTGTAGGTCCTCGCAAATAGTTCTGTGTATAGGGTTCTTTTGATGCTTTTGCCTTTTTTTCATCCTTTTTTCCTTTTTTGGCCTTGCGAGTTATTAAGAAATCATTTTGTCTTTATCTGTTCAGACATTGGTAATCTACTGTGAGAATGTTCTTGTGATAGCTGTGCATGATGGTTTTCAGGTAGCACAATTTTTATATAGGGAACTTCGCCTTGAATCTGGTGTTAATGCAGTCATTACTAATGGAAGGGTGAGTCTTCTATGTTGACATTCTACTTAGTTGGAAGTCATATTAAATGTTATTTCAGCTCTTTTACTTAAACATAGTATGAAGTTTCAATATTTTTTAAAAAATAATTATCTTTACAATTAGATTCCATGTCTAGGCAACTATCCCTATATTAATGAAATCGTTTTGTGTGATGATATAGGTGACACCTTTAAATGACGAGAGCACCTTCTTGAGCCATGATTTACGTCTTCTAGAGTCTCTGGAGTTTGCACAGAGAATAAAGCACATAGTGGAAATTATTGAAGAAGTGAAGTGGCAGGATGTGGATCCTGACACCCTAACAAGGTTTTTTAGTCAAGCTTCTTTACTTTTACTGTGCAATGCGCTCTGCTTACATCCTAAATCAGCTGCAAGTTTTTAACCCGACCATTGTGGAGACCAAAGATAATTATGCATCGTTTTTTGGCTTGATCCTGTGTATTTGAATTTAAGATGTCTAAGCATGTTCCAGTCGTTTTCTTGTAAGTCAACAAATTTTAATTATTTCTATAAGAACGTAAACTAGAAATTCATTCTGAAAGAGAGATATTGGCTTTCTGCTTCTGCCTTCTTGCATAGGATACCTAGTGAGGAAGTTTGTTGGTTTCCCTTTGCTGCCAAAAGCTTAAGCTGTTAGGACGTGGGCCAACAATTACTTTATATTCTAAGACATATTTTATATGACATGCTCTCCAAGGTGGCAAACAATTTTACAGATTTCATGTTTCTTTTTAAAATTTATTTATTTATTGTTTTTGAATCTCAGTTATTGCATGCCATATTCACAAGTTTGGTCCATGACCCAGTTCTCCTTGAGGATTGTATTACATGTATTCAGTTTTGAGTTTTGGGTATTGGTACAAGTCCTGATCTTGGATTTCCCTATTTTGTTGGACTTTCCATATATTTGGATGATCCAGTGCAAATGAATTTGATATAAGGGAGCCGTCCATATAATTGGGGTGACTGGGGATGACTGATAATGTCGATAATGACTCTCAGTAGGGATCACTGATAAATTTTGGCCATTTGTAACTGACATCAATCTTTTTCGTTCACCATCTTATCTTTTATTCGGGTAATGACTAATTGTGATTTTTCAAATGGTACTTGCAGCAAATTCATTAGTGATACTATTATGTGTGTGTCATCTTCAATGGCTATGCGGGATCGAAGTTCTGAAAGTGCACGCTTTGACATTTTGAATGCAGAATATAGGTAAACAGATAACTGGTTCTTTGAGTGTATGTATAGTATGGGACAATGACAACTAGATGTCTCATTGTAATTTAGTTTCATAATACCATGTAAACAACTTTAATATTGTCTTTAGATATCTAATATTTAAGAAAAAGCATGAGTGAGTGTGGTCTTTAGTGGCAGTTCACCTGGATATTTGATGTTGGTGCAAATTTTATGGGCTTGTTTGGGAGTGATTCTGAATAGGCCAATAATCACTTATAGAATCGCTTATCCATATAGTCACTTTAAGTGGTTTTAAGTGATTATATAAAGAAGCACGTGGGAGGTGCTTCTCCCTATAAGTGATTTTGGGCCAGAATCACTCCCAAACGAGCCCTTATTGTGAACAAAGAGCCCAACTAGTACACAATTGATATTAGATTTGCAGCCCAACTCCTTAAAACTTAAAAGTACACAATTGATGTTAGATTTGCAGTTTAGATTTGTAGAAGGACCTTGATTTGCAGCCTAGTGGTCTTAGGTTCAAACCCCAATGGCACCTTGGTAGTGTGTGTGTGAGAGAAACCCCCCTCCCCCTTGTAGTTTAGATTATCGCTTGTATTAAAATAAAAAAGTAAGCAATTGATTGTAGTTTCTAATATTTAGTGAAAACGGAAATAAAAGGAGGCATCTTGTATCTGATTGTAGTCTTAGTTTCTGTTGTGTACAAAAGTATAGCTTTTGAAATATATGAACCATAGTTAAGAGAGAAGCGACTTGGTATAGTTTGTAGTGGTGATTCTCATGGATATGTTGGGGTCTGTAAAAAGTTAGATTATGTATTTTGTTGTTCCATTATATCTTACACTCCTTTTTTTCTTTATCCTTTACAGTGCCATTGTTTTGAACAATGAAAATTCTAGTATTCATATCGATGCAGTTTTTGATCCTTTAAGTCCATATGGCCAGAAGCTATCATCAATTCTTCGCGTTCTTTGGAAATACATTCGGCCCAGCATGAGGATTGTACTAAATCCAATGGTGAGATAATACTTGCTCAGTTGCTTAAACTTCATAAATGTGATACATGAATGCCTTTACCTATTATGTGTTCTTTCCATTCTAGTCTTTGGTACAGAAACTCATATATATAGAGTTAAATTTTCAAACACAAACTAGCATGCAACTTAATACGGAACAAACCACCCTTTTGGAGTGCACCTCACAATCGGATTTCATGATCCGAACCATTCATTTTTCTAGAAATCTGAATGAATCGAATGATTTTATTCTTCTCATTCTGAGGTATTTATAAGATGTACAAAGTATACAAAAAAGGTGAGGATACAAAGTCAACTATATTAAATAATAAACCCTAAACCTAATATATCACGTCAACAATTTTCAATTAGCTATTTGATTATTATCATAAACTCTTCAATATTGTTATTGATTCCATCTGTTTATCTGGCAATCATTGCCTCGGAGTTTTTTGTTTTGATAGAGGACCCTAGAAAGACAACACTTTTTTCTACATTTTGTCCATCCCTGGTCTCTCATAGCATGCAAAAGGACTCAACAAAACTTGTTCTGCTGCATTCTATTTTCTCCTCTGGTCATATTCATCTTTCCTTTTTGTTCAGTTCTTTGTTTGAATCATAAACTTAGATGATCTTGTATTTACCAAGTATGGTATTCTCTAGATTTCTGCTATCCCAAAGTTTGGGGATGGCAATTTTTGTCACCACCCACAAATGGAAATTTTTTTTTTTTTTTTTTTGGAGAAGAAACGAAATTTATTAAGTAAAAGAACACGGAGGTGGATAAGGCAACCACAACCGAAGAAAAAAAAACAAAACAGAAACAAACAAACAGAACCAACACCTCCCAAACTAACAGGGAGGAACAAAACCGAAAAACCACAGAACAACACACCCCCAAACCCTCATTTAACCGCAGCTGCCATATCCCTCATAATTGTGGAATAAGAGTAGTCTTTAAAATCTTTTGTAACAGAAGCCCAAAAAGCTGCCCAGTACTTAACTCTATCCCAAAGATCACTCACTCTCACTCCCTTATAGTCTTCAAAGATTCTCCTATTACGCTCCATCCAAATGATCCAGAAAACAGAGTGGACCAAACAGCCCCATAAGGTTGAAGTGAGCTTCCCCAATCCCCAAACCACAAAGTCAGAACAAAGAAAATCAGAGCACCCTTTCGGAATCACCCAAACAGTCCCAACCTCCCTCCACAAGAGCCACCAAAGACTCAAGGAAAAAGGGCAATGTAAGAAAAGGTGGTCCACACTCTCCTCACAAAGCTTACATAACACACACCATTGAGGAGACAGGTACATAAAGGGTCTTTTCCTTTGGACAAGATCCGATGTGTTAACTTTCCCAAGCGCCACCAACCAAACAAAGACTTTGACCTTAGGGGGAGACTTGGCCTTCCACACAAGAGAGAAAGGAGGAAAGGTCTCTGCCCTCCCCTTGTTGCGCAAAAAGGACTGAAAGGACTTGCATGTGAAAGATCCCGAATCCTCTAGATCCCACCTTCTCCTATCCCTTTTAGAAGCACACAATCTGATACCTTCCAGAGTTTCCAGCAACTTGATCACCTCGGCAGTCTCCCTTTCATTCAGATTTCTCCTAAACCCAAAGTCCCAATTATGAAGAAAAACCTGAGTATCCATAAAACAGTTAATGCTTAAGGTATGCTTTGAAGACAGCGCAAACAAGCGCGGAAAAATGTCCTTCAACACCCCCTCCCTCACCCAACTATCCTCCCGAAAATCTGACCCTATTCCCATTTCCCACCTTGAATCTGCCGCACTGTTATAAATCCCACAAATGGAAATAAATCTGATCAAATGTTATAAATGTTTAGGTTTCCTTGCCAGAGTGTTTGGTTTACCATCCAGTTGACCTGCCAACAGAATTAAAAAGTCACATTCAAGTTGATCTACCAAATGAATAATTGACTTATGATTGGTATAGCCTTTTTATTTTTATTTTTAAATGGAATGAGAAACAAATTTTCATGAATGAATAATTGACTCATGATTGGTATAGCCTTTTTATTGTGGCTTTATCTTTTTGAGGTTTGACCCTTTTCCATAGGTCACGGTGTGTTGTTACCTGTTTGATTTGATATTCAAGCAGTTCATGAGTTTTGATTTACAAATAATAGAAAGCCTGTCCTTTGCCTTTTCAGTGTATCCATGTGTTGATACAGTACTGTTTATGACTGTTGCCATCGATAAACCAAAGATGGTCTATTGTTTGGTTTTGGTATTTTTGTAAATTCATGGCTAGGTGTATATGTTTCTTTCATTGCTTCTGTTAATACAGCACAGTTAATATTCTCCACATTCTAACAATTGAGTTCTTTTCAGAGTTCTCTTGTCGATCTTCCTCTGAAGAATTATTACAGATACGTGGTACCAACAGTGGTATGCTAGATGACTAGTTTTCTATAAGCCCAATACTTTTGTTTCCATTGGAATGTAGACTCCTGTATCAGACTCTTTGTCATCATATTTGCAGGATGACTTCAGCAGCACCGACTACACAATAAATGGGCCAAAAGCCTTTTTTGCAAACATGCCACTGTCCAAAACTCTCACAATGAATCTTGATGTTCCTGACCCATGGCTAGTTGAGCCTGTTATTGCAGTGTGAGTTTCTCCATTAACACAAGTTTGTAGTTTCTGTCATACTGTCATTGACTGATTCAAACAAAATGTAGAAGAATTTATGTTATGACTACCACTTTTTATGCTTTGTCCTTTACTAAATTTATTTCTAATTATACATACAGCCATGACTTGGATAATATTTTGCTTGAGAATCTTGGTGAGACACGGACATTACAAGCTGTGTTTGAGCTTGAAGCTCTTGTCCTTACGGGTATGATTGTGTTCTCTTGAGATGAATTGTAACTCGGCATTACCTTACAATTTTACTGCAAGTTAAGGGTGCGGTGAGGGTTACTACTATGTTGTCATATGTACTGACAAGTCGTCTTAACCAGGTCATTGTTCTGAGAAAGATCATGATCCTCCCCGTGGCCTTCAGTTGATTATTGGTACTAAGAGTACACCTCACCTGGTTGATACTCTTGTGATGGCCAATCTGGGATATTGGCAAATGAAAGTGTCTCCTGGGGTTTGGTACTTGCAACTTGCTCCTGGTAGAAGTTCGGAACTTTATGTTCTGAAAGATAATGGTGACGGAAGTGGAAGCAAAACATTTTCCAAACGTATCACCATAAATGATTTGCGGGGTAAAGTAGTTCACCTGGAAGTAGCGAAGAAAAAGGGAAAGGAGCATGAAAATTTGCTAGTGTCTGATGTCGAAGACAACACACAGGATAATAAGGAGGTGAGTGCTTCTTGTTATTACTTTTGAAATATTGTCCTAATTCCTACTACTGTTGTGACCAAATATTGTCTTAGTGTGTAGTCTTAGAAATGTTATTATTTTTATTTTTCTTTCCGTTGTTGTAGGGAAGTAGCTGGAACACCAACTTCTTGAAATGGGCTTCTGGTTTTATTGGTGCTGCTGAACAATCAAAAAAGAGTGGAAGTACTTCAGTGGTAAGGAATCTTGGTAATTCCTTTCTTTTCTTCACGGGATTGTATTAACATTGTTGAACTGCTGTTATTCTGTTTTTGGTAAAATTGCAATGTACCACGTGTCATTTCTTCAATCATTGCAATGGGCAGCCATAACAAACTATAGATTGGTACTTAGTTAATGGAAATCAATAACAAGTTGTATACATAAACATAATAGAAATATATAATTTAGTATTGGTCTGAGTCAGGTTAATATTTGTCTCTACTGGTGGATACAAGTAACCTGTTAAACTTAATGAATTATATACATACCAAGAAAAGGCCAATTATATAATAATTAGAATGTATCAGTTCGGTGTTTTGGGTTTTAGTCTGTATATATAAAGCAAAAGGACCATGAAGGTTAGATTTTCAGAAATAACTTAAAATTACCCTCAGTTTAAAAGAAATACTACAGTTGCTCCCCAATCCAACATTACAGAAGAAAAGGATAATCTTTAAAGTCTGTTAAAGTCTTTAAAGTGAAGACCAAAACCTTAACTCTCACAAAGATCATCTGCCCTTGCCACTTCATAATCTCCAAAGATCCTCTGATTCCATACAAATTATCCATAGTACAGCCAAGACATTACCACTACCATTGAAGTATAGTCTTTGTCCCTCCGCGAAGTGCAGCATGTTTTTAACTTAGCCAAGATTAACTCCCTGTTGCAGTCACCCAACTCACTCCAGCGTCCTTACACAAAGTTATGCAATAATCCTGAGGCTACTTGAGAATACATGAAGATATGATCAGTGCATTCCCTCTGTATCTTACTCATAATGCGCCATTGAGGAGTAATAGCAGCTTCTCTACCCTGAAGAAAATAACAAGTATTTCCCTCAGGTGAGCCCCAAGCCAAACCAAAATCTTTTCCAAGTTGTCTGCACTGGGGAAAAAAAAAAGCCAGAGCTGCATCATTTGTATTTAGGAAACTAAAGAAAGGTTAGCAAGAAAATTCTCCTGAGAAATCCAAAATTCTCCTGAGAAATCCAACCTCCATCTTCTCAAATCAGGTTTAGCTTTAACAATTCTAGTACTCCAACAATCCCAGTAATGAAGATAATTCAACCAGCTCTTCAACCTTTTTCAAGAAGTTCCACTCAACCTGCTTATAAGCTTTTCCAAAGTCCATTTTGAAAAATATTACCACATTTTTGTTTATTTCTCACTTACTAATTTGTTTGCCACCAAAACTGCATCCAAGATCTGTCTTACTTTCACAAATGCCACTTGAACATCTGAAATGGTGACACATAGAAAACCTCCCTTTGGCACAAAGCAAAAACCTCATACAGGCTCATCACTAAACTTATTGGTGTACATTCCCCTTATTTACTTTTAATTAAAAGCAATCAGAAGTTGATTTAGTCCAGTTCATCCAAATGGATTGCATTAGGTTTAGCAAATGTCTTGGTCTTTATGCAACTTCTTCCTGCTTTTTTTTTTCTTTTTTGTGTATGTATTTTTCGAGTTTCTCAAATACTGCTTCTGACTAATTTTAGATATGCTATTATTGATTACAGTTTGCATAATGTGTAAAACCTTACTTTAATTAAACATTATATCGACTCTGGTTATGTTTGATAGTACTCTCTATTATGGTTTTGGGTAATGATAGTCTTGCAACTTCTCCTTCTTAGGAGCAAGGAAAGGATGTACGACATGGAAAAATGATTAATATTTTTTCTATTGCTTCTGGACACCTGTGAGCGTTTCTTCTCTCTTGATTTTGATCTTCTTTATGCTTTTTTTCAGTCTTTCTTTGGTGAACATAATTGAGTCCATGATTGCTTCTGCATCATTATTTTGTTTATCAACATTTTTAAAATTTTAAATTTCTGCCTTGTATTATAAATGGAAAGTACAATATTCACTTCGTCGATGATCAAAATGTCATAAAGAGTCATGATGTGGTAGGATACTACTAAATATCAAGTACTTCCTTAAAAAAAAAAATCAAGTACTTAACTCCCTCTCACAAAACTTCGTTCTTGTTCAGATTGTGATATTCTCTCTGTTTAATATGTCTTATATGTTTGATTGTATGTGCACTGTAATATTTAAGCAAGATTTGAAATATCTTGTGGCTTGAAAGTTATGCAACTAAGAAATTGGTTGGCCCACCATGCTTGATATGGTCCTCATTTTCCTAGAGGATAGATGGAATCTTACTATTTTGGGAACTCAGTAACTTTGAAATTTCCTTAATTCATGATCATTGTTTGGATTATTGTTAATGGTCATCTTGTTCATCCTCCTTGCACTCCTGTTATTTCTAATAAACATTGGTTTCTTATGAAAAATCAAAGATTGAGTATACATGTTGTATTTAGGAATTAGTTTTTAATGTCTTCCAGCCTGGAGGTGAAAGCCACAAATGATGATCCAAAATGACATTTGTGAACTTCCATAGGCCGTTGTCTCAAAAGTACACATGCCTGGAGTTCATAAATATTTGGCAGATGGTGTGGTCAATTTCATTGGGACCCCAGTGGGGTGTGAGTGCAATTAAGTCAAACCTCAGGGGTTCTGAAATTGACCCACAGATGGTGTGCCATCAATACAATTAAAGTGTTGAAATTGGTTCTTTATATGCCTATACACGTTGAACTCAAAAATTGGTTTTTGGACGGATCTCAGATAAATTCTCCCACCCTCTTAGTTGCATACCGAAATAATTTGTCATTTTGCAACTTTTACAATTAGATAATAGTAATAGAAATAAAAATGAGAATGGTTATTACAACTATCATGATGATAGTAACAACAAGAAAAATTGTCATCATTATTCTATGAGATTGGCTTATTTTAATTTTTCCGTTAAGCATGAAATCTTTTAATGACTTTCTTGTGATATAATTTGGCAGATATGAACGTTTTCTAAAGATCATGATTTTAAGTGTCTTGAAGAACACCCGTCGTCCAGTCAAATTCTGGTTCATAAAGAACTATTTGTCTCCTCAGTTCAAGGTTATAAATGTTTAAGTTGTACATTTGTCAAGGCTCGTTTGCAGAGAAAAAAATGAGACTGCTTACTTGGATACTTGGTCATTATTATTATATGCAGGATGTCATTCCACTTATGGCTCAAGAATATGGTTTTGAGTATGAACTAGTTACCTACAAGTGGCCTACATGGTTGCACAAGCAGAAAGAAAAGCAAAGGATTATTTGGGCCTATAAAATCTTGTTCCTTGATGTTATCTTCCCCCTTTCTTTGGAAAAGGTATTGCCATTTAATATTTCGTAAGACAACTTGCTGTCTTAGTGCTTTTTCATATGTATATATATATTTGACATCTTCAATATTTGCCAATATCTGCAGGTCATTTTTGTTGATGCAGATCAAATTGTTAGGGCAGACATGGGAGAACTCTATGACATGGATATAAAAGGAAGACCTCTTGCATATACTCCATTTTGTGATAACAACAAGGATATGGATGGATATCGGTTTTGGAGACAAGTAGTTACCGATAATGCCCTTATCTTTTTTCTTTTCTTCAGTTTCTATATTTTTTTATGCATTCATGAAGTTTGTCACCAATTTCATGGATCCATGTCTGTTAGAAAGAGTGTTATGGAGTAGTTTGGTAATTCATCATTGGTTACTTGCTTCTTATCTTTTTTTTCTTTTTTTTGGGAACAGGGTTTCTGGAAAGAACATTTACGGGGAAAATCTTATCACATAAGGTCAGTTAGTGCTTATGTTGAAATTGATCATAAGTTGGACATGTCAAGTAATAATATATTTGTAGTAGTTAACTATTGTTTTCAAAAGCTTAGTCTGTGAGGATGTGGGCCAGCATTTATTTGATGGTCTAGAACTACCCCTCACATGTGGACTTCTCCCTACCACTAGAGGGCTCAACATGGGGAATTCAACTTATGTTGAAAATTTGCAAGTATAAGGATTTGAACTTACAATCTTTTGTTCTGAATACTTAATAAACTATTTTTAGCTAATCATGGTTTTCAAAAGCTTAAAACTGTTAGGATCTGAGCCAAAAATTATTATTCTAACAAGAGGGAGAAACTTGCGGAGCTGATGTGTTGATTTTGTGCAGTGCTTTGTACGTTGTTGATTTGAAGAAATTTCGAGAGACTGCAGCAGGAGATAATCTGAGAGTTTTCTATGAGACTCTTAGCAAGGACCCTAACAGTCTATCTAATCTTGATCAGGCAAGTAGTTAAGCTCATAATTCACAGTTCTTTTGGTTGCATGATCACGTATTTACGCTATGTGACGAGAATTAGTGTGCTTGTGCATGTCTTTGTCTGTCTGATAGTCTATTTGTCTTTTCATTTTAAGGCATAAAAAATTGATTTTCGAAGATGAGACAGAGACATACGGGCCCCACTTGGGCACTGAATGTTTATATTTTAACAGTACTGTCACATGTGGGCCCAGACTCCTCAAGTAGGGCCCAACATGTATAATATTTGATTAATTAGGCAATGAAAATGTTTTTATGAATTTTACATTAACTTTATCTTTGTATACGTGCAAACAAAGAAATGGATGTGTGCTTGCTGCCGTTCCAACGTAGCAGTTAATGTTACAAACTAACGACCCTAATCATTGAGTAAAGATACCCATTTCACTTTTCCCCATTTGCACCATCAGCAAGCTCCTCTCTCTGTCTATGGAGGAGAAAACAAATAAGAACCCAACAATTTTACATTGGGAACACATCATTTGGAGGCTCTTTTCAGACGTACATATTCCATTATAATTTTCATTAACCATTCTAAATGCCACTATTAATGTTACAGGATCTTCCAAACTATGCTCAACATACAGTACCGATATTTTCTTTACCGCAAGAATGGCTGTGGTGTGAATCATGGTGTGGTAATGCCACAAAGTCCAAAGCAAAAACCATTGATCTTTGTAACAATCCCATGACTAAGGAACCCAAGCTTCAGGTAGATGTTTGTTCCTTTGGTTTGTGTTTTTTCCCCTACTGAGTACACACACCTTGGCCAAGTTATCATTGAACTTTTTTCTTTTCAGTGTTCTGATGTGCAATTACTTTTCCTGAATTTTATTGAATCTTGCAGGGAGCTAGAAGAATAGTTTCTGAATGGCCAGATCTTGATTTGGAGGCGAGGCAATTCACTGCGAAAATCTTAGGTGACGAACTGGACGTCCAAGAGCCCACACCACTGCCTAATCAATCGGAGAAATCAGTGATTGGCAGTCCAGCAGAGGACCTTGAATCTAGGGCAGAGTTGTAAATATAATATAAAATACACTATGGTTTGGTATAAATAGAGCAATTATGCAAAAGATCTTGGGTAGCCGGTACACTTTGCATAATTTGACCTCAAGGTGACAGACAGCCTTCCAAACGGTGAAATTATTGTATGCTAAACAAGAGATTTTGGCCAGCAAGAAGACCATGTGATACCTGAAAAGAGAGGCTTTGCAGGATTTTCATTTTCATTTTCCATTTTTGATTAGCTGCTGAGGCTCGTTCAGGCTTATTAACTAGTAGCCCCAGATGTACTATTTTTGGCCCTGGATGTACTTTAGAAAAGAGATTATTGTTGCTATATATTAACCAAGAATATAAGAGATTTTGCGATCTTTCAATATTTGATGACAATATAAATGAAAGCTATTGTTTACAAATACTGATATATAATATGTTTTCCTATTTCATTTCACGCGACCTCAGCCCCTGAAATTCTCCTCACATTCAGATTATTTTGGGATGCAATTGTGACAGCTTAACTCCATTGACAGCTCTAGATAAATATTATTTGCTCCCGTTCTTTCTTAATTCGTCAAGAAAAGCCCTTCGGCTGTATCATCTCCTCCTTGGCTCCGGCGACTGCGACATACTCCGCCTATGTGCTAGACAAAGGAACTATCTTCTGCAATTTAGAGACCCAACTTGCCATTTGCTTAATCTTAAATTTGCCATCGTGGCAGTATTTTTCTACAATTCTATATTGCTTGGAGCCTCTTTTTGTATCTTTTCCTTTGATGGAGAGAAATTTTTAATAACCATGAGTAAAAAGGGTACTTGTCGCAATAAATTTTTGTAAAAAATGGTTCTAATTTGTCTTCTGATAAATGCAGTGCAGTGCAGTTGAGGTGACTGGCGTGAAGTTGTTTCATTGCTGAAGGGTGATAGTAAGCACTTATTGGAGGTGTGCTCTTTCGCCGTGGAGGAAACATTATAATGCTGGTGACACCGACTCGGTGTGTTATTTCTTAGTTGCTTTCCTTTTCAACCACTAGCTAAGTGAACAAAATAGAAAAAAAGGAAATTATTGTATAAACTTATTCAATGAAAAAGGGAGGGTTTCATTTTCCGCTTATTTTTTCATCAGTCTAAAAACTTGTTTCCGAACTGGAGCCTACCAAACATGGAAAAGTAAATAATTTTTCATTTTTAAACTCATTTTTCCTGCGAACCAAACACCTCTTTTCCTTAGAATTGACGTTTTCTTATTAGTCCCTATGATGAACTAGGTAGTCGACAATTCACAAGAAATAGGAAAAAGAAAAGAAAGCTAAAAAGTTTAGCAATGACAATGTATAAAAATAAAACATACGAACGAGAATAGAAATTCATTTTCATTACCATAACTTGCATTTCCAAACGTTATAATTGAAATATTTTATTACCATTCCCTATATAATAATATGCTTAGGATTGACATTCCAATGAATCCATTCTTTGACAACAAATTGTACCTAATAAAATTGGTAAAATTCAAATATGATGTAACAACTCCCATAAATAGCATGTTTACCTCTCATTTTATAATTACGACTTAGAAATTCGTTTATTGCAAAATTTAAGCAGTTCTTACAATCTGCATTAGAAAGATCTCTAGTACATTCAACTGTAGCATAAAGGGTTTTCTTATATGATACTTTTTGCTTCCCACGAGCATACAATGGTCCATACACAAGTTTAGAACTTAATCGTATGAATAGTTTACAAACTTTAATCGACAAGGGGATATTCACTGCATTCGCGATTCGTCTCATAAAATGCATTATCCTTGTCAACTATACCAAAGAAATTTGCATCTGAATATTTTAGAAGGCATACTCTCATCCAAATTATAGCTCCTCGACTAAGAGGGCAAATCTTGCGAAGCTCCAAGAGCACTTCCAGCAGTTTGTCCCTTGCCATGGCAAGGGGGGACTAGGGCAGCTACTATTTAGGTGAATAGTGGCTGCCCTTGCCAAATTAAGCAATGTGTGTTTTCAATAGTTGCCCTTCGCCATGGCAAATATTATTCATTTTTTATATTTTTTTCACAACTTTTTTTACCTAAACAATTAATTTTGATAATATTTTTGGATAAGATTTTATTTTATTAGTTGTATTGGTTGGTATTTGTAGAAAAAAAAAATGTATGAGGATTTGGTGTTAAAAGTGAAGAGTATTGGTTGGTATTTATAGAAGAAAAAAAAATCAGTAATTTTTTGGTAAGTTTTTATTTTTTTTCGATTTTTTTTATTGCACAAAAATTGACTGCTATTGGATTGATGGAAAAAATCTAATCGGAGAGCCCAACGCGCACCATGTGGATGAGGGTACTGTAGCGGAGTGTTCAAATTTTTTTCAACGTTGGCGCATGCAATGCACGCACCAACTTTAAAAAAAAAATTTGGACGCAGGGCTGACGTCATCCTTGCCCTCGGGCCAGCCTTGCCCTTTGGCCAGCCCAGTCTGCTGGGTCCCACCATCTGCCCAGGCTTGCTTTTGTTACTGGAAACCACTTTTTGGCCCAAACACCCCCCAGCCCGAGTCCAGCCTTAGCTGCTGGAAATGCTCTAAGACAACTTTGTAGAAACAACTTTGGCATGATGTTGAGTCTCTATTCTTCTGAATTTCCAACATTGTGCTAGTCCATATACATAAGTATTTTGTTCTATTATAGATGTATATGTACCATTAATGAACCCATTTCGGTATCTTGAATCTAAAATTTCCTTAGATATTATTTCTGTGAGTAGAGTGTTCAAGTTTTCCTCATAATAACCATTGGCTAGAAACTCTACCGAATTGAAACAGTTATATGTCAAAACACGAGGCCCGTATACCCCAAAGGTCTTTTGGAGGAAAGCAGAAAAAGATAAAAGACACAAAAGGATTAATGGTGTTGAATAACACATGCTCAATAGATTGAACTAGGATTCTATTAAATTGTTAAAACAAAAGTGTGTGTGTGTATGAGATTCATGATATCATAGTTCTATTTATATGATATGTAATGTTATAAGATAAATAGAAGTTATATAGTTTCACCATCATATATGTATTGGCCAATTCATTCCATAAAGAGTTATGCTTGCTGTGTGTGCATATATGAAATTGATTTTAAAACCTTTTTATTCTGAAAAATAGAACTTTCAATTCTTGAAGGGGTAAGACATTGTGCTTGGTTCTCTGAAAGCTACAACATTAAATTCTTGTAGCTTTGCATGTACTTGCAATATGGTATAGTGGTAAAATTTTAAAATTGACTATAATAACTTTGTTATATCTAAGATGGTGACTAAAAAGGTCGTGGTGGAAAGTATTGTACTCAAGTATGGCGGAGATTTAGGTTACTTTTTTTTAGGTGGAAAGTACTTCTTTTTATAGAGGAACAGTTAGATCTTTCTATTGTCCTTTTTTGATGTGGGACTAAAGAGTCGCTGATGACATGGCATCATTTGAGTGGGTGACTGCCGGTGCCCTGACGTGTGTCCTTCCTTTTTGGGTACAGCATGCGTCAGGGGAATATTCTGTGAGCCCTTCTTAGCGCTTCCACTCTCACGTGCGGGCTTATGAGGAGAGGCACATGGGGCTACGCACACTGGGCCTTGGCAGCATAAGCTTTTGTTGGGCCAGGTCACCTTCCTTTACCCCCCACCATTCTTAGGCCTCCTCAAACGCTGGGTAAGGCTAGTGTTGATTATTTAGTTGTTGGGCCCAATTACTTCCTCAAGTAGGTTGGGCTTCTATTCCTTGAGCTCTTTTTGGCAGTCCTCATTGATATTTAGTATCAACAAAACGTATTTTCGTTTTTCAATATTTCATCGTTTGATGTCTCTACCTTTTGTGGGGGTCTTTTTCTTCCGGCAGCTGCAAATAGGCTGGGCTGCCGTAAAGGGGAAATTACTGGAATTGCCCCCTGTGCCTGAGTTCGAAAATTAAGCCCCAAAAGCACTTCGAAAGGGCAGTAAAGCCTTAGGAAGTGTTCTGGTTACCTTCACCAACGAAAATGATGGCTGCTTACAGGTGATTTATGCTTGGTTACAGATAAAGTTTTAGCTTAGCATGAGGAGATTGTGGCATGGGAGCAAGGTCAGCATGAGTTGAGCACCAAAGAGGAAAATAAGGCTTCCTAGGGAGAAATGGGAGTGTTTAAGATGAGGGAGACAAGGTCTGCAGGATGATCTTGGCTAAAAAGGGGTAAAGGAAGGGCATTACTTCTTCCGGCAGCTTGACAGACTCTGAAAATAGTCTGTTAACAGAGAAGAACGAAGAAGAAGAGTGAATAGGGCTACTGGATTTTTGCAAGTAAGAGAGGGAGCTTGCTCTCTCAGCCTGGGTCGGTTTTTGCTAGGTGGAAGGGACCTCCTTTTATAGCTGCGGGAGACCTTCATTCCCCAAGAAACCCTAATGGTTTATTCCCTAACTTAGCAAGGTTTTCCTTCCCTTTTCCTTTCCTCTCTTGACTTTTCCTGTTTTAGTGAGATTTTTCTCTATCTATTTGCACAAAATCAGGGATTTTGGAGCTCAAGGCCTCATTTCCTGCGGCTGCTTCAGTAGAAGATTTCTACTTCCAGCCATTTTCTTCCTTTCTTTCTCACTCTTTCCTATAACCAGTTTTGATAGGGAAGGAGTTGGGATATGTATGTTGGTTTGAAGAGTGTCTCTCTTCCTGGTAGCTTGCATGTTAACATCCCTTGGTTTCTCTGGTGTTTTGTTTTGGAACTTGATCCATTCCCATGTGCTGGCACTTCCCAATAACTCTGTTCAGTGAACCTGCAGACCTCTTTTACGTGGCTTCTACTTTTCTAGCAAAGGGCTGAGGCTTTTGTGGCTTATTGTGGAATTTTGTATGGGCTAAGGTACTTCATTTAAATAAGTGGGCTATTTAAACATTGGGCTTTTGGTTGGGCTATCCTTTGACTGGGCTAATTTTGGTTGGGTTATTTTGATTGAGTTATTTTCCCTTTTGTGCTCACCCACATGTTTGGGCCTAAGAAATGGGCTTGGGTTCCGAGGCTCCCAAGCAACCCGGAACCTCCATTTCTTGACCCATCAATGGGCCTCATGACGACCTATTACCATCCATACCACAACCCACTCAAGCAAGCCCCGGGCATCTTGCGTGGCTTGGGCCCACTTAAGCTTGTAGCATGACATGTTGTTTATTTGCTTGGCGTGGCATGTGTATAAGCGCATATGGCAAACTTTCGCGTGCCCCAAATTGGGTTTCTTCTCGGTAAGATATCGCATTGGGCTGAGAATTTATTTAGGCCGAAGCGTGGATTTTTTGGGCCTCAACATTAGCCCCCTTGATTATTGGGGCCATGAATGTGTGTTGAAATGGTCCAAATAATCAATTTCCAGCCCAAAATAAATTGCAGTGGCATGGCATGGGTTCAGGAGCAACTCAAGGATGACCAGTTAAGTGTCTCTGAAATTACAGCCAGGTCTTTTCCGGGAAGGTTGGAGGGGTCGCAATGGTCCCGCTTAAAACCCAATCCTTCTTAAACACCGAGGGTGTTGCCTTGAAGAATTTTCCTAGACACTGTAATTTTGGAGGTCACTTACTAGAGTTACCAAGAGTTGGCCTATTTTGTGGCATGATATAGGAGAAAATGCTTGGTGGATTAGCTCAAAATAACTTAGCTTGCATGATTTATTTGCTTGAGTGACTAGAGAGACTTGATTTTGCATGGTTGTGATTTGCAAGAGTTGCATTGATTTGCACGCTTGATGTTGGCATGTATTCTTGGTATCTGGCTTGATGCTTGGCATTGGCATGTATGCTTGATTTGTGCATGTATGCTTGGTACTGCTTGGCTTTGGCTTGTATTGAGTTTACAGCACCAGCCCCAGAACACTTGAATTTGGCAGACAAAACCTTAGTGAACGTGATAGTGTGCGACATGATGGCTAGATATTGGAAGAATGCTTGAAGTAGGGCATGTGCTAGGAGGGCATTTGGAATAGGGCATGTGCTGGAAGGATATTTGAAACAGGGCAGGTGCTAAAAAAATATTTTAAATAGGGCACGTGCTGGACGGATGTTTGAAGTAGAGCAGGTACTGAAAAATGTTTTGTTTGAAATGGGATAGGGCATGTGCCTGAAGCACGTGACTTGTCTTGACATGATTTACTTCTGGTTTTCTCTCATTCTCTTCTTTCTTCTTCTTCTTCAAGACCCAAACCCGTGGGTATTGTGCATTAGTACATAAGTCATATTTTGGAAGCTCGGATCAGAAAACTTCTTTGACGAAAGTTGCTCATCTGCTCGAGTACTATAGCCTGTAAAATTTTCTGATTTCTTTGAATTTTTCTGATGCCTCAGAGCTGGTCTGCAACTTCTGTGTTCATCCATGGCTGGTGAGGTTCTGCAGATTCTGCTTCTGCATGTGTCTTTAACTTAAGATGCTTGGATGATTGCACTTGCTTCACAAAATTTGCTCGAAATTATGTTGTTTATAACATATCCAAAATTGAGAATCATCCACCCATCCTAGTGCTTTCTGCCTCCATTTTTCTGAAGCATGTTCATGAGTTGATGTTGATGCCTTTGTTGCATGCTTGTTTTCTATGCTTGAATGCTTGAGTTCCTCTGTACTTCCCAACATTTGTGGACTAGAAATCAAATTCTGATGTTGAACTTCTGGTTTAGGATTCTGGCTTGGTGATAAACAAGAGTCATACGAGTTCACTTGGGTATGCATGCCAAGTGTTTGTCAAAATATCTCAAAGTAGCTTGCTGGTTGTTTTTTGAACTTTTGAAATGTTTCTTTTCGAATCTGAGTTGGATCTTTATAAAAAAATGGACTTCTCAATGGCTATGTTGGAATTGGTCATGCGTCACTTGAAGAAAAAATGAATTTTTGGTGGAATTTCAAAGTAAGGGCTAAGCTACTGGAGCTGTGCAGTTCCTGTGGCATGGGCTGTTTTAGGAATCTGTTTGACATGCTTCCCTAGCTTGAAATGCAACGAAATTTTGGGCAAATGAATCTTGATATGTCTAGTTC
The DNA here is from genome assembly GCF_000346465.2 of Prunus persica. NCBI lineage: Eukaryota > Viridiplantae > Streptophyta > Magnoliopsida > Rosales > Rosaceae > Prunus > Prunus persica. Next base: position 46,612,915 of record NC_034009.1, on the reverse strand, counting down.
TAATCTGGAAAGTCTGGAATTTTTTGGTTGTAAGCTTGATTTATAGTGATTTTCTAAAGGTGGGATGTTCTAGCTGGAATGGTTGGAAAGTTTGTGTATAAGTTTTGCTTGGCATGTTGCTTTTTCTTGGGAATTTAGCATGTCCTTTCTGTTGGCATTGAGTGCTAATCTGAGTATTGCTAGAGCATGTTCTTGAGCAATATTGTTGTGAGAGCATGATGTTGAAAGGTATTGTCGTAAGAGCATGAGTTCTTCAAATTGCTTGAAATGCTTGAATGAAATGAAATTTTTTAGCATGTGGATTGGTATCACGCCTTTTGAATTTTGTCAGATGCTTGATAGATGAGTTTGCTTGCACTTTGAGAAAATTATGCTTCCAGTGCCTCCCTTTGCGTATGAGTACCTTTCCGGCGTCTGATTTTGGCTAACATATTCTCTTGTTTAGAATCTCCAAAGCATGAGAAAGCATGAGAAGTCTAATTTTCTAGGATTTTGATAGCATGAAAGTGAGTTTTGGTCTCTTGCAACTTGTCTTTGGAAATTATGCTTCAATAGCGATTATGCTTTCAGCATCCCCTTTTATCATGTGGTGGCCCTTTTTTGAGCTGGTGAAAAGGCTGAACTTTGCATGATGCGTTTTTTTCTATGTAGGTGTATACGTCTCTGGCACAGGCAGGGGAGGGTGCCGAAAGCCTGCGTTGTATCCATTGTCGCTGGAAGCTTCGAGTGTACCAATTTCGCAACTTGGCAATTTGGATTTCTATCTCGATTTCTCAGTAAATAGTTCTGCTCCTTCACTGGAATCTTGAGTCTTTCTTTTGGCTTTGTAGGCATAGACATAGACTGGTGTTTGGCCTAGGCTTGTTTTTCTTGTGAACACACGCTTGATTAAATCTGGACTTTTCTCCGATCTTGTGGAAATAGAAATTGACAGAATGCATGCTCTGCAATGCTTGAATCTTTTTGTATTTTGAGGGAGAATTTGCTTGTCATGGGAATTGCTTGAGAATTTTGCTTGCCATGGATAAATTGCATGCTGCTTTGATATTTACTTAAGCCTTTTCTTTGGCGTGAGCTTGACTCACCATGCTTGGCGTCTACTTTGCGTGTGCTACATTCTTGACCACCTTCTTTGATTGAACTATATGCATTACGAGCGTATGCTTGTAATTTGTGAAAGGGTCTGAAACTCATAGTTTCCTGCATCGGGCAGGCTAGCACCATTTGTTTCCTCTTTTGAGCTTAGAGTTTGGACATGGCTAACTTTTTTTTTCTTGGCTTTATAGGGATAGATATAAACATGTATATGATGGGTCTGCAAGATTGTCATGTAACTCATAGGGATTTTTTTGTTTTTGTGAAAAAGGTTACTAGGAGGTAAGTGGTGTTCAGTTTGTAACACTTGCTTTGTGAAAGGGTCTGCTAGAATGATTGATTGAGCATGAAATGGGAACTTTGCTTGTCATAAGCTCGAGTAATAGATTGCATGATGCTTCAAATTTTTTTTTTTTGTTTATGCATTTTGCTTGGCATGAGATGGCTTACTTTGCTTGGCCTGTGAAGTTCATATAGCTTGCATGCTAGCGTGGAGATTTCTTGGCTTTAACACAGAGAACCTGCTTCATACTTTGCCCTTTTACAGCATATTCCTCGTTGGTAATTCTTGCAGGGACTCACATAATAAGTCCCAATGACCTTTGTGATGAGTGATGGCCTATTTCCCCTTGCACGACGGGTTGAAGAATGGACAACTACCTTCATAGCTAGAAACACTTACCAAGACTCGATCATAGGCACTGAGTAAGCTTAGGAAGCTACTCTCATTTCCAGGTGTTGTATAGAAGAAAGACATGTTTCCCGCGGCCACCTTATTTTTTAATACCCTTGCAGCATCACTAAGGGCTGGCCACAGTGGTTCGATCGCGAGTTGACAGCCCCGACTACCAAAGATGTTTTGTCAAGGAAACATCGTTTTTGACCTTACAGCAGCGTGCTGAAAGGGCTTAAGCGTGTGTCTTATTAGGATTTTGCATGGACTTCCGGCTGAATACTTAGAAGAAGCACACATTATTTTATTTTATTTTTTAAGCACGAGCTGCTTGTAGCATGAAGATGTATGCATGATCCCCTTAAACAAGAGTTGTCGTTAATGCGTTAAGCCTTCAGGAACATGAATTGGAGAGCCAGTGCCGTAAGCTATGAGACCTTCTCCTTGACAAATAAGCGATTGAGAATGGCGCTCGGTGCATGGTGGAAACATCGAAAGGATCATCTAATAGTGCTTCTTCTTTTCTGTTTTAGTCATACACCGTGATCTAATTGAGGTACCCGGTTCTCCTTCTTTGCACCGTAATATATATATATATATATATATTCTTTTAATAGAAAGGGCATATCTTCCAGCACCATCTTTCTCTAACACTTGTCCTTATTTCGCTTTGCAGGCTGCATTTCTTTGTTGTAGGGGCTGGCTGGCTCAGTGTGTAGTAGCTTTTCCTTTTGAAACTGTAGGGTGTATCGATCTTTAGCATAGTTGACTGCATTTGGGCTCGAGTTGTACCCCTTTTGTTTGGAGAGCCTAAAGCTCATGTTGTTGGAAACTTGGAACACAACATTGTTGCATACTTTCTGTCATAACTTTTGATGTAAAATGCTTGAGATGTTGAGCTTCGGCCTGTTTTGTACGCTTTGCTCGGTTGGAAACAATGAAATGCATGAATTGTTGCAATTTGGAATGCATTGAGATAAAGATTTCCAGCTTGTTCTGTACACTCTGCCTGGCTGAAATGCATGAGTTGCTTGAGATTTCAACAGGTCAGGTTGTGGTAGGTGCAAGGTACATGCTGCCAATTTTTCTTTTTTTCAGGTTGAGAGCATCTCACAAGTCGCGGAGGATACACTTCCTACTCCTCCTCTTGGGACGTCCAGCGTAGCTGCCGACACTGCCCTGCGCCTTCCAGCAGCGCAGCCTCCTGCTCATCCTTTCCTAAGCACATCTGACACAACTGCCGGCA